>NC_141548.1:80892500-80992500 GCF_021556685.1 Rattus norvegicus
TATTTACATACTTTTAAACAAGCTTGTTTATGTATAGAAAAGCTCATATATATATATATATATGCACATAGCTTAAAGGACACTGTATTTTGTTCATACAATATAAACATTTGCTCCTACTTTTAACACTAGAAATGTGAGAGATTCATAGAAATGATATGAGCTTTATCTATTGAATTATAGTAAATTTTTCCAAGAATGAGGCCAGCAATGTGTTCTCAAATAGATAGATGTTTTGCCTCTAAAACATACAACGGAAGTAACCAAACTGCTTCTGATTGACAAAGTATTTAGAATATTTAACCAGAAGGTGGGTAGAGAAGAAATAGACCTCCTTATACATCAGGAAAGAATAGTACATATTTGAATACATCTAGTGACTCATGTAATGTGCTTTTAGTCTTAACATTTAATGATTGGAAAACTGAGTTCCACGCCTTCATACTGAAACTTCCAATTTAAAAAAAAAAATTGAGGATATGACCCTCCTAACTTATGAAACAAAGAAAACTCCGAGGAATGAAACTACAGGATCGATTAGGTTAAATTACAACCCAAATTAATCGCAGCCCACCGTTCAGTTTAATATTTTAGAGATGTGATTTGGACTCATCCTGCCGTTTACTGGGGTCACAGTGTATGTTTTTCCCTCTCATGCTCACTGAAGAGTTTGGTTCAGAAACTTGAAGAGGTCACGGGATATGACAAAATTCATTTTGCTGGAGTGTCCTGGTTATGAAAATTGCTTGTTCCGGTGGTCGATTTCACTACTTCATTTACAGCACAAGTGTTCATCGTGTTCCCACTGGCTGGGATCTGACCCCTGTAGTTCTCATTTTGCTTCTGAAATGTGGGTCAGCAGTGTCGTCAGATTCTCTCTCTCCTGTAAAGCACTGTAGTTTTAAATATTTGACACTGCAGCCTTCTGAAAGAACAGGTGGGGGTGGGGGGAAGGAGCGAGTCTCGCCGGATGGCATTTATGACCAGGAGAAGTATCATTGACGTTGACCTCACAACTCTTTTTAAATAGTCACGAGAAGGGCAACACAATTGTCAATTAGGCGTCCGGGGAACAGCGTTCAGCTAGGCTCAGCCCATGCGCGGCAACATAATCACACGGACCTTGTTTCTTTATGAGAAGCTGTTCAAGCCTATCGTAACCAGGGCTCAACCAATGTGAACTTCCCTTCGCCACAGCAGATTTAGGAACTGTTGATGTCTTCAGCGTGTATTAAAAGGATTTGTGGCATTGAAATGGAGCATTTAAGTGTTACCTCAGACACTCAAACTAATTCTCTGACTCACCAGCCAGAGGTCAGGTTTCTTAAAACCTTGAAGACCATTTCCAGTACGTGTAGCATATAAATTCATAAACTATGCCTCAAATCCATGGCTTTGTCAAACCGTAGAAATGCGTTCTACATTCTGACGTTTGAGAAAGAGTAGTTAGCAGGAGATATTTGCCGATATCCAATGAGCATTGGTCCATCCAACCACGTTTTAGAATTTGGTTTTCGGCACATCGGTCAATAATAAAAACAAGAAAAAAATTAACAAAATCTAAACTGTTCACAATATTTTCACAACCACTCCTCTTACTATTATGCAAATACCAATTGCTCTTAAAAACAAAATGGAATGCCAGATGTGAAGCCGAGAAAATATAATGAATCATACAACATTAGAAAGAAAGGACCACAATGTGTGTGCTTCTATTAGCTCAGTCACCATCTTAAAACCACATGGCCATGCTTCCACTATCAGACTGCTAGCCATTTAAAAAGTTTCCCTTATGGGGAAATTATATCTGCTCTTGCCCAATGAGAGCCAGACCCATGTGCTTCATTTATAAGTGAACTTTTACCAGGCCTAGACCTGTTTCTCAAATTCACAGGCAGAAAAAGGAAGATGGGACCAAAGCCAATTATACTTGCTTGGTGTATGAGACAATTATTATTTCTCCTTCAGGAAAAGGAAGCCAGCTATAATAATCGTATGTTAAGACAAACAATAGAGGTTCACTGTAAGAACTGCCAGAAACTGAATTAGGAAATCAGAAGAACAACATCTGGGCTGGGTCCTGTGTTGGTCACCTATCACTCTATGGAGTTTCCAGTCAGGACGAGATCTCAGCTCCTTCATGTGAGGTGCGCACAAAAATCCCAACACACTTTCACAGAGAATCTAAATTCTTCAGCCAATTACTGTGATGATTTTATCACAGCATTTCTTGGAAACTGGATTGCAGTGCTTATTACCCAGGATGCTTTCTGCTCCCGGAGGTGAGTTACTGGGGTTGAACAAACAATGAAGAACACCTGAGAGAAAACTCTTGCTAGGAGATAACAATAATGTTGATGTTTTAACAAATAGAGCACTAGGGCCAGATTATCCACACATGTTCCTGTTACCCGAAGGCTAATCTTTAAGTAAATTCTCAAGAAGGCCCTGTATTAACAAAAAGAAGGGAAAAGGCTTGGCTATCTGTTAAAAAATATCTTCAAGAAATTCTTCAAAAATATGAACCACTGCCTTTAGTTTTATGTATAATAAAAATGTACTGTGAAGGTAGGTCTGCATATTTTTGAATACTTAATTTTTCCTTCATGAAAAATGTTGTTACTTTATAACCTCTAAGTGACTTCAAAATTGTTCCACTTTCTACGTGTATACTATGTTCAGACATGCACATTCTTACCCTAATTCATTGGTTTTTGTTGTTGTTTTTAATCACACTTTACTCTTGACCACTGTAAACAAAGGACAGGAAAGCCTGAACTTAAATAGGTCTCCCGTTGGAAAATACTTTAAAATTAATTTTATAAGAATTCTCACTGCTACAAACTTGCTATTTGTTTTCTAGTGGGATTGGTTTGGTTTGGTTTGGTTTGGTTTGGTTTGGTTTGGTTTGGTTTGGTTTGGTTTTTCTTGCAATCCATAGGGTATGTGACTCAGCACCAATCACATAGACTCTGATGGGCCATAGATCACAGATTCATTGGCTTTCAATAATTGTTTGTGTGCATCCTTCTTTAGGGTCATTCCTTTACCAAGAAGCTTCCTTTAAGGTTTAGGGGTTCTCTTAGAAGAATCTTCGCATTTGAAGTAGGAATGTTGTCATGATTGTTCTGTTACCATGCAGTTTTTATCTTGTGAGTCTTTTAACCGAATCATTTGCCTTGGGAAACAGTAAAGGAAAGAGAAGCAGAAAGCAGGATAATAAGAATGGAACTTCTGGTTGGGGATTTAGCTCAGGTTGGGGATTTAGCTCAGTGGTAGAGCGCTTGCCTAGCAAGCCCAAGGCCCTGGGTTCGGTCCCCAGCTCAAAAAAAAAAAAAAAAAAAAAAGAATGGAACTTCTAATATACAGTTGGAAAAATCCTATTATTTACAGAAAATTTGCTGAAACTACCCCTCACTCTTGTGATCTGTAATATCATATATGTATAAATGTGGTTCTGAAAATGTTCTAACATATGGGTTTTGATGAGTGTATTTGGTACCCTAAGGAAATATGTAAGTTGCAGCCTTTATGAATCTGAGTGAGTAAAGGAGAAATATTTGTGTGCAGTTGTGATTTTCAATGTCACTGGGTGATAAATATGACCAAAAGATATCATTCTGGTTCTTCCTTATCTCTCTCACTGACCCATAGGAACGGTAATCATGTGCCAAAGTCTCAAGAGAGGAAATATTGTTACTTAACATGGATTTCCTTGGCCTAATCAGTAGTGACCTTACCTGGAGAATGTTAATGTCAAATCTACAACACTTTAAAGTACTTTGTTTAAAAATAGAAAATATACAAAAGAGAGGGAAAATTCACTTCTGGTGAAGGCATTAAGAACAAAGTGTATACATGAGGGACCCATGGCTCTAGCCACATATGTAGCAGAGGATGGCATTATCTGGCATCAATAGGAGAAGAATCCCTTGGTCCTGTGAAGCCTCGCTTCTCCAGTGTAGGGGAATACCAGGGTGTTGAGTTGGGAGTAGGTAGGTGGGTGTGTGGGAGTGAGAGCATCATCATAGAAGCGGGGGAGGGGGGAGAGGAGAGAAAGAGGACAACATTTGAAGTGTAAATGCTTAAAATATCCTAGAAAATAAATTAATTCATTTTAAAATAAGAAAAAAAGAAATGGTTACTCTTGAGTGTTTACAATGGGATTTGCATTCCTGCAATTGGAGAAATTTATAAACAAGCAATATTATTGGACAAACCTTCTTTGTAAGGTTCAAGATACAGTATTCGACATATGTTAGACTTCCTCAATGAATGATTCTAGGAAAACACACAAGAAGAGGTTAATCAATATTGGGTGGTTTCTAAGGATAAGCCTGTCTGTCCCTCTTGGAACAGACGGATATATAGGTAAGCTGTGGAATATCCTTCCTCCTGCTGTTACATGTCTGTAAACACTTGACCTGGAAAACTTTGATTTAGACCTCTAAGTCACGGGTGGTTTATCTATCTTTATATAAAAACATAGTTATTCAATCCAACTCTATTTCTTCAGAATATACTTCTCCACAGTGTGTTTGCTATTGCCTAGAGAAAGAAAGGCCATCTTCATCCATCAGACAGACTGGTGTTAATTACCTTCAAGAATGGTGAAGTGTCATCAGCTACAGTTGGCTGTCTAGTTGTCTGTCCTCAACTATACCTGACTGTCTAGGTAGGTGTGGGCACCACAGGAAGATACAAAGAAATAGAAATATAGAGCAGTTGCCAAGGGTTGTAAATAACATTGTTAGAACTTGCAAGACGGAGTTACGAGATGTGTCAGCACAATTGCAAACTAGAAATGAGCTGACAGAAGAGCTGAAGAACTTCCGGTTCCTGCCTCAGAACAAAGGGGACTGGATAGGGATGTAGTGCATGTGGAAATGGAGATGATGCTTCCTCGACTCACCTTAAGAGGATCAGTGCAAGCTGACTGGAAGATTTATCCCTTCAAAGAGCAGAAGGACCTCTGCAGGGTCCACAAGAGATGTTAGAGTGCAGTGCTGCCTGAATTAGGATATTTGGTTGCTGGCTGTGTTACCACATAGGGCAGCAGGTCCTCGGAAGTCTCAGATACCACATGACAGACCTGAAATAAAAGAAAGCAGCTTGTGCTGATAGTTGAAGGCTAAGAAGACTCTGTGGGACAGAGGTGACAGCAACTTAAAGGATTGCCCTATTATTACCCATAGGAGCTTCCACTTAAAATCTGTGGGAGAGTAAAGACTACTTTCTGATTATCTTAATTCTCAAACAACAGAATATTCTAAAATGAACTCCAGGCCAAATAAAAAAAAAAAGATGATTGTCCTTCACTTAAATCCAACCTGGAAGGCCGGATCAAGAGTGAAATGATGTCTCTAACCATACCAACTGGAGATATATTTGAATGAAATTTTTTTAAAAAAAGTTTTCTTCAGATCCCAACTCTAAATTACCTTTTAAAAATTGTTATATCAGCTGATACATAAAATAGAATTACTCTGTCATAATTTCCTAGCCAATTGATTCTTGAATTGTGGTCTCAACATTATATAAAATATAGGTTTATCATGAATTATGGTGTTAATCATAATAAGCAATTCATTAAATCTTTTTTTCACATTGAAATGGAAAAGTAAATTGAGAAAAATCAACCAAGGTAGTGTCTAAATAATAGCAATATGTAATATCTCTCCCTCCTCCCTCTCTCCCTCCCACCTTCCCTCCCTCCTCCCTCTCTCTCCTCTCACTCCCTCCCTGTATCCCTTCCTCCCTTCCATCATCTATCTTAACCTTTTCTTTGAATTCTTTGTTCTCCTCAGCTTCCTATGGAAGAAAAAATGAATATAAATTCAGGGAAATTTTTAAAATATGCAAAAATTTCTCCTTAATAGTCATGTGTGGGGGAAAAGTATACCTTTATAAAACTTAAATTCATCATGCTCAGAAGCCATCAATCCGCACTTGGATATGCATAACTGTTTAATAGGACCACTGCTGTTCTGGCTGCTTTCACATCCCCAGAATTTGGAATTTGGAGTCAGAAGAGTTGGAGAGATGAGGGAAGGGAAGGATTTACCTGACTGGACTGACAGAGCAAAGCAGAGTGGCTGAAAGTGAAAGGCTGGGACCAAGTGGATTCTTCATTTGTTCTCGGTTCTTCCTGGCAGCACTGGAGAGTGGAGTGCCTGCTAATTGTTGACGAAGAAGACCACAATGAAGACCAAAGAGTCCAATCTGTGTCTGGGACAACACTCATTTGGATGTGTGTTTTCATTTCGATAAGAAAAGTAAGAAGTAGGTCAGTTAATGAAGTTTAGCCTTTAAAGAGTATACTGAGGAGGTCCTTATCCTGTGTGGTTTGGGATACTTTAAACATTATCCTTCCAAAGCCACTCTAACCACATTTTTCCTATGGCCAAGAAAAAGAGAATCATGTACCCACGATAATCTCAACGCTAACTCAAATCTCTACAAAAAAGATAAGAACAAATAATATGTTATACAGTTCAAATTACTTGGATTTACATTTACTTTAAAATTGTCTACCATTAATGTGTAAGTGTGTGTGTGTGTGTGTGTGTGTGTGTGTGCGTGCGCGCGTGCACATGGGTTTGTATAATATTCCTATCTTCCTCCATAAGCTAGAAATATCTTGCCTTTCCTTCTTTTAACATAATTTTGATCAGGTAACATCTCATTTGGTTCTATAAATATTCAGTATTCTTCTGCCATTTGCTTACATGTGTCAAGTACCGAACTCTTTATCAGATTAGTCCTATGATCAAATCAGGGAAATATTCTAATATTGTTAGGATTTGTCTAGCAAGCCTAAGCAATTATTCCTTGAACATTCCAAGCTGGTCTGATATCTGCAATTTGGGTGAGCTTGACAATTAAAACTGTTCACCTCCTCCCTCCACCAAAAGTATCTTTAGAAAAGTTGATGAGAATATTACATATATCCAAGAATTGTTTCAACAATTTCCAATTATAAATTACCATTTCTTTATACACTTGCTCATGGATGTTAGGCAAGAATAGTTGCCTTAGTGATTTGTTTTCAGGAAGCCCCTTACACATCTCATCATAGTAATTCCTCTAAAAATAAAAGTAACCTCTAAAATCACAATAGGAGCTGGTGAGATGGCTTTACTAGTAAAGGTGCCTGCCACCAAGGCTGGTGACCTGAGTATGGTAGAAGAGGAGAAATGACTTCCTTAACTTGTTGTCTGTGGACCCTACAGGCTAGGTGACAGGCACAACACTATTCCACACATCAAATAAAAAACTGTAATAATGTATATTAAAAGTAAGAAGTATGAGTATGAGTCCATTATGAAATTTTTAGACAATATAAACAGAAAGAAAAGGATATTCCTTAAACATCACACACACACACACACACACACACACACACATATATATATATATATATATATATATATATATATATATATCCCCTGCTATATGTTTTTTATGTATTTTCAGGACATAAGTAGACTCACTTAGAGCCATTCTTCTCTCCCATAAAGGAAACTGAGATCAGTTCATTCATGGTTCTATCATGTGTTTGCTCCATTCCATTTGGATATTTATGATGCGTGAGAATTTTTTTTTCTGGGGCTGAAAGGACACTCAGTGCAAGGGGACCTGCATTTGGTTTCCGTCACCCACAGGGCTGCTAGCAACCTCCTATCATTCCAGTTCCATCTTCTGGCTTCCAAAGCCACTTTGTATATATATGTACATACATGGCACACATCAACATACATGTGAACACATATACATGTCAGGTAAACATCAATCATTCTTTAAAAGGGGGCATTTACATACCAACTCCACCTCTCACCAGTCGACAGAGGATACTTTCAGAATAACACCACTTAACACTCTCAAGTTCAAATGCCTCGAGCACGGGCACTGTACTGCATTGTTTAATAGCGATAATCTTCTTTTTTAAAAAAACAAAACTGAAATTTGAGATATTTTCCTAGTGTTTTGATGTACGTATTATGGGCACGCACTGCAGATGTCTATGTTTAAGTCTGTTGTATATAACTACTACATTCTATGATGTGCTGTCCTAGAAAGGCTGAATTTCTTATGAATCAATTCACAGTTATGTCTCAAGAGGCAAGCCCAGGGTGGGTAAGGAAATGCTTGATGAGACCATAGGAGGGATGAACGAACTGAGAGCTCCTCTCTGTGCTCTCAATTTTATTTAAATGGTGGGTTTTGCATTGTTATTGAAACAAAAACCATTTTTTCAATTACCCCTACCCCCTTAGGATGGGTAATCTTAAGTCCCTAAGACCATCCAGCAGATTTTGG
Source organism: Rattus norvegicus (assembly GCF_021556685.1). Taxonomy (NCBI): domain Eukaryota; kingdom Metazoa; phylum Chordata; class Mammalia; order Rodentia; family Muridae; genus Rattus; species Rattus norvegicus. The sequence goes on from NC_141548.1 coordinate 80,900,820, forward strand.
AGACTCGGTCTGTGTATTGTACAAGGACTTACAGCAGAGTTTAATGTCACTTTGTGAAGATGACAACAGTAGAGAGCCGAACCCATAGAAGAACCCAGCAGCACATAGCTAAAAGCAGCCATGGATCCCTACAGCATGCGTTCCCGTTCAGATCATTTTAGTAGCTAAATATTTAACAAGCAATAAAGTAGATATTTATATTTATTTACCTAGCAGTCAATTTATGTTCCGCAAAAGCTAAATCCCCGTCCCCAACAATGCTTTATTCTCGCTGACATTAGTTTACAACAAATGGCACAATTGTGCAGGGAGAATGAAAGAAAAACCCCATAATAAAAACCATTCACTATGCCAGATCTGTCATTACATTTTCCCGTTCAGCTGCCAGATGTATTGCATTATACTATCAAATTGATAGATCTGGTGTTATTTCTACATTTACCATTTTAGAACAACAAATAGAAATATAAGAAAGCTCCGGAAACAAATCTTGCTTAATATGTATGTGAAGGAGACAGTTTGTCTAAGAGAAAAATATAACTGATGACAGATTTCATTTCAGGCTGCTCGTGCTTATTAAGATGTCTACAAACAAAGAGCCCAATCGGGGTACATCCCTTTCTGCAAACAAAGGGAAGTTTTAATTGCTTTAATCAGCATTTGCATTGTCTTCATGGCGACACAGAGAAACAATTCAAGTCCAATCAAGCAACATCTTCCAGAAGGGAAATCTTCAGTTTAGACTTGAAGCGAACCTAACAGCATATTGCCTATAATTCTACAATAAAGTTTAACAATGTAATACTGCGCTGACTTCTGTTTAAATTATTCCTAAGCCATTAATAGAAAGGCTGGTGCTGGGTTTTTGCTATGTCCTTATTAGGAATATCATTTTCAGATATAAAAAGTGATTCCATAAAATGAGAAAGCAGACTGAACAATCAAACCCAAATGTCAGCACTACAAGCTCTCTTCACCAACAGTGTTTCAGACAGAAAGAGGGCCTTGCTTTCTGGGTCTTACTTTCAACTTTTCCCCTTAAATATGTATTCTAACCTTATTAAATGCAAGATTCAGATACAAATTAAATTAGCCAATACATTAAAAAAACGAGAGAACCTAAGAATATCGTAGTAACTGTGTAGCCTTACATTTTTACAGCAAGTAGTTTCAAAACTCTTGGTGCTTATCACAAGGAAGGGTGTTAAAAATAGAAAAGCGCCATTTGCTGGATAACGTCACCGCAAAGCTTCAATAAGGCTAATGACTTCTCCATTCTTGTTCTCTGGTCACACATATATATCGGTTGCATCAAAATGTGGCAATGATTCTACTCAGAAATCGTTAATGGTGGGAAATTTAAAATGAATTATGGATGAAAATTAAGCCTCAAAAAGGAAATAACAGGGTAGAGAAGCAGGCTCAGCACCATCTTCGAATTCTGTAATCTTGAGTAAGATTTCCCCCCTTTCCTGGGCCTGGATTTGCTCATGTATAAAATGGTGGTTCATTCTGTTTTGTGTGAGAAAGAAAATCAGAAAAGCCACAGTGCTTGTTGGTCCTGAGAATGTGAGGACCTTTCCTCCTTAGGTCTCCCCCTAGAGCACTTATGTAGGTAGTTCAAACTGCTGTATCAGGCGTGTTTTGGCTGTAGTTTCAGAGTGACATGAGATACTTATATTTCTTGGAACACTTATGACTTCAGAAAGTACAGTATATATATTAGAATTGTGTCAGAAATTCAATTATGTCAATTTAAAAAAAAACATGTAACCAAAGATGTTGTCTGCAGGTATGTGTGTACATTGAACTGGATCTAGGTGTCCATTTATGTCCATGTTTTTTGCCTTAATGAACTCAGTGTCAGAAGGTGTTATACATTGGCTCTATCTTTCTTCAGAAGACTGGGTAATTTTGAGCAAATTATTCAATCTCCATGACGCAGCCTGCTCAGTTCTAGCACAGCACTTAGTTCATGAGATGGTTATTTAGATCACGTAGACTAAAGCATCCGATTCTCAGAACAGAGCTTGGCTTCTACCATGGGCTGCTGCTCTCCATCAGTGGTCATAGTTTGTTTCACAGAATCCCCAAAGCACATGCCAAAGGATCTTTAAGCATCCACATCACATAGTCTAACCAACAGGATGAAAATGCTGGATAACAGGTGCCTTGGGGGATTTGGGGAAGTCATGCTCTCCCGTGGGACTCTTCCTTCCTCCTCTGTGGCTTCAGCTTGGAAGCTAATCTTTCCTGTGAAGGAACTTAGGTGATTCCAGTCACGAGGAAAAGAGCTGTAGCAGATTTGTCCTTCTCTCCTTAAGTCACCCTATGTCTTCCTGCCTAGAAACTCTACAAATATTAGGCACAAAGATAATTAAGAAATGGAAAGCAGTCACACCTCAGTTGGTGAAGAAAACTTAAGTACAACAATAAAAGCACACATCTCACATATTAGCAGTTATAACATAATCTACATGATCATCGGCTCCATGAATGTAAAAACCAAGGCATATTTATCTGTATGTCAAACAGAGCCTGGTAATAATGTTCAAAAATGTTTGCTGGATGGAACTGAATACATTAACAAGTACGAACAAATACAGTTTGAGTAATTGCCAAAAGAATGTCACATCCAGAAGTAATCCCCATCGTGAGCCTGGAAGATGAGAGAAGACCCAGCTTTGAGTTTTGAGTTCCAGGTGAGCCACTTATCTTGGGAACGTGAGGAGGTAAGCAGGGAAAATGGTACATCTTAGGTATATGGAGGCAATCCAGGATCCACCCGATTTCCAAGAAATCGAGTATTGAGGTAATTCTCCTGTCTAACAAAATACCATAATAAGAAATGTTTGAATGCTTTCTGTGAATAATTTTGTAACTTGATTTATAAAATAATATTAAGTATAGCTAAATCTACAGCTTAAAATGGTCTATCCAAATTAGATATTTATCTAAAAATGAATATGAGCATGTCCGTCCATTTAGTATGTTGGCTAGGGACAATGACACCTATCATCCTGGACCTGAGATTTTTCCCTAGTGACCAAAGACAAATAACAATGATTGCCATGGACTAGGTAACTCAGGAAAATTTCTTGTATGTCCTTTTGTTCCATACCTCATACCTGTTATTTTTTTTTGTCTCTAAGGAACAAACAGCCTATGCTATACTCTAAACAGAATGTGAAACCTCATTGCTCCATTCTTAGATTAAAAACATGAATATATCGAAGATGAGGGTTCTATAGCACAAAGAAAAAGTCTTGGTGGAATCCTTGCAAGTACCTTATGAAGTCACTTCTCTTCCATTGTTCTCACTTTATTAGTGTCTTTTGGATGTGTGACGTTTATACCAACAGTGCCAACATCCCAGCTGTATCAGCATCCCAGATTCCCTGGCTTCACCAGAATCACAGCTACACCACGATCTCGGTTGCACCAATATCCCACCATACTATAATCCCATCAGAAACTGGTAGAAATGCAGTGCTTCAAGCCTTACCATAGACACTGCTCTGCACTTTAACAAGTGCCCGCAAAATTCGCATGCATATTTCAGTTGAAGAAGCACTGCCTTTAAGGCTCATCTGTGTAAAGCACCAAGGGAAACACAGGGTGACAGTAGAAGGTCAGGAGTTATTTCTATGGCATCTGATGGCATTGTTCCCTAGAGGAGCCAATGAGAACATTTGGGGCTTGGTTACAAATAGGACGTTCTACCAAATGAATTTTCTAAATGATTTCTAGATGAAACTCTCATATTGGTGAAATAAAAAAGCAAACCAGAGTCTTTTAGATTTAATCTTAAAGTTGTTACAGGCCATTGTAGGCAAGCAGAAGGTAGGAATAACTGACATACTTTTCTCTTGGGTGGGCACCATCTAAGATATAAAGGACCTAGCATCTACCTAAAGACAAAAAAGGAGGTTTAGACTCTGTAAATATCTGACAAGTTGGGACTAAAAAAAAAAAAGTCTGAAGGAAGCATGAAGGATATTATCATCCATGAGGAGCACACAATGGATGTGTTTTGTGATGTTTTCAAGTTAATCTATTGTGTCATAATACAATTCCATGTGCCCTAAGCCATAGGAAAAAATACATAAAAATATTTGTATCTCATTTGCTCTTAAGTAAGCTCCATTCTTTCCTGTGGTACTTGTCTATTCCACACCCATTGCCTATTACCAGTCACAGAGTATTGGCGCGGAGCTATTCTGTCAAGTGTGAGTCTGGGAACTTTACACCTGCCGGTTCAGACTGATTTTCAATATTGTGTGAAAATGCCAAGGAATGACCTGCCACTCTATGTCTGTGACATGAGTCCTGTTCATGTTGCTCGATGGTTTGCGGAGTCTATCTCCGAGAGGTTATTTTTCTATGATTAAGTTCTCATTACTTCTCGCCATCCCAGGCAGTAATGACCCTGTACGCCAGACACTGAATAAAGGTAGAGGCTCTACGCAGAAAGAGTCTCTTCAGATGGTAATTATTTGTGAATATGTAAACACAAATAATTACTTACCATTTTTGGTGTGTATACGTATGTATGTGTGTGTGTTTGTGCGTCTGTATATGTATATGTATGTGTGTGTACATGTGTGTGTGTGTGTGTAAGCATGTGTGTGTGTGTGTGTGTTTCTGTATGGGTGTGTGTGGGTTACAGATTAACTTCAGGTGTCATTCTTCAGGATGCTATTAACCAAACAGTGTCGCCGTAACTTGCAGTCAGGCACTTAAGTGACTGAACTCTTTAACTTTGTGGTTTAGTTTTGTCTAGGATATTTAAGGTCTGATTATAACTAATGAGAGGCTCTCATCAGAAATAAGTTCAATGTTTGTAGAAATGAAGGTACACTTAATTTGTTCCCTGGTACTATAACTAAACGTTAATGATAGCACAACCTCCTATTATTGATGACCAATATAAAATCGCATCAGCATGTAAAAGAGATCTTCCACGGAAGTAGCCAAAGTTAATTCTCAACCCTGTGGAGTTCTCTTCAAATTTAAATAAACTTTGAGTTGTGGGAAATTGCTTAATCTTTCATTGGATACATTCTTCAGGCTTTGAACAAGAGTCAACAGTAGCAGGACTGGGAGGCAATAACAATCTCTTTGATGAAGACCTTTGCTGGTTAAGCTAAGATGAGTTCAGCCTGTGGCTGGCCTCAAGTTTCATTCTTCATTTTCCTCATTCAATTAGAAACATCCAGATCTCAAAAGATACTCCAACATACAACAGACACATGCTCCACTATGTTCATAGCAGCCTTATTTATAATAGCCAGAAGCTGGAAAGAACCCAGATGCCCTTCAACAGAGGAATGGATACAGAAAATGTGGTACATCTACACAATGGAATATTACTCAGCTATAAAAAAATGACTTATGAAATTCTTGGCAAATGGATGGAACTGGAAATATCATCCTAAGTGAGGTAACCCACAGAAAAACACACATGGTATGCACTCATTGATAAGTGGCTATTAGCCCAAATGCTCGAATTATCCAAGATGCACAGAACACATGAAACTCAAGAAGAATGACCAAAATTTGAATGCTTCACTCCTTTTTTAAAAGGGGAACAAGAATACCCTTGGGAGGGAATAGGGAGGCAAAGTTTAGAACAGAGACTGAAGGAACACCCATTCAGAGCCTTCCCCACATGTGGTCCATACATATACAGCCACCAAACTAGATAAGATGGATGAAGCAAAGAAGTGCAGGCTGACAGGGACCGGATGTATATGTCTCCTGAGAGACACAGCCAGAATATGGCAAATACATAGGCGAATGCCAGCAACAAACCACTGAACTGAGAATGGGATCCCCATTGAAGGAATCACAGAAAGGACTGAAAGAGCTTGAAGGGGCTTGAGACCCCATATGAACAACAACACCAACCAACCAGAGCTTCCAGGGACTAAGCCACTACCCAAAGACTATACATGGACTGACCCTGGGCTCCAACCTCATAGGTAGCAATGAATAGCCTAGTAAGGGCACCAGTGGAAGAATGACCCCTTGGTCCTGCCAAGACTGGACCCCCAGTGATTGTTGGGGGAGGGCAGTAATGGAGGAGGGTGGGAAGGGGAACACCCATGTAGAAGGGGAGGGGGAGGGGTTAGGGGGATGTTGGCCTGGAAACCGTAAAAGGGAATAACAATCAAAAAGTAAATAAGAAATAGCCAATTTAATAAAGATGGAGAAAGAAAGAAAGAAAGAAAGAAACATCCAGATCTGGTTCCAGGCAGTAGAAACAGGAGCTAGTCCATTGAGAACCAGCACTGTCCTTACTAGTGCCTGCCTTCTACCTACAATCATGTCTTAGCCATTGTTCTCAGACCTCTATTCATAGTTACTCACTCCATCACTGTGATAACTGACATATAAAACGCATCCTTGTCAGGTTCATGCTTTCAATGCTGGAGCCCAGCTGATGTTGTGATGTTGAGTAAAGCAAGTCTCACCTGGTCTCTCTTTCTCTTTGTGCCCGGGTACTAAAACTCTTAGGTTTCCAGCCAAACATGCCCAACACCTTGTTGCACCAACTTCTAACGGGTCTAGCATCGTGGGCCAAGAAGTGGACTAAATTCTCAGAAACATAAGTAGAAATTAGTCTGTCCTTTTTCAAGACACTTTTCTCAATTATTAGATTATAACAATACAAAAATCTAACACAATTCCTATCAAACACATACAGATGAGAAGATTCAGGTACTGGGGCCTGAAAGTAAGTGTGTAAGTGTGGCCAATGTCAAACAACCAGTAATGACAACCAGAAGAGAACCCCAGTTCAGGCAACTAGACTGAGTATGTGCAATAGTCAGTGCTTAGGGATCTGAGGTCCTAGTCATATTATATGTAATTGTCAGTGAGTTTTTCCCAACACTCTACTGTGTACAATTTAAACCTCACAGCCACCAAATGAAAGAAAGTATATTATGATCATACTCTGCTATCTATTGGTCATGTGTCACAGCACTCACCAGCACTCAGATTCCAAGTGTGGTGGTTTGAATAGGATTGGCACCCTTAGGGTCAGATATTTGAATGTTGGGTCATTTCGGAGTGGCAGTATTAGGAGGTGTGTGCTTGTTGACATAGGTGTAGCCTTGCTAGAGGAAATGTATCACTCAGAGTGGTCTTTGGGGTTTCAAATGCTCAATCTGGGTACGGTAGCTCTCTTTTCCTGCTGCCTGCCAATATTAACGTAGAGCTTTCAACTTCTTGTCTAGCACCAGGTCTGCCCACAAACAAGGACATTAACAACAAAGGGCACGCCAATGTGGACAGAGGAAAGACCCCAGGGCCTCAGTCCTACACAGAGAACCATAGCCACACCAGTTGATTTTTCCAGTGCCAAATGGTCACTCTGAAAACATATACAGCTAACATTATACAGACCGGGCTTATAATATTTAGGAATAAATACGTATATAATGCATGTAATAACAATTGGTGGGGAAAAAAAGAGGCCAAGAAGGGACATGTGAGAGAATTTAGAGGCGAGAACAGGAAAACGTGATTATTATTATCCGACAAATTATGGATAGGGACAAAAATGGAGAAAAGACTGGGGAAAAGGATATATAGTGACAGGCCCAAATTGCGATTCAGCTCAAGGGGAGGCTCCAAGTCCTGACACTATTACTCATACTATGGTGTACTTACAGACAGGAACCTAGCATGGCTGCCCTCCGAGAGGCCCAACAAGCAGCTGACTGAGACAGACACAGATACTTACACCCAACCAATGGACTGAAGTTAGGGACTCCTGTGGTTGAGTTAGGGAGAGCTGGGAACAAGTTGAGGAAGAAGGTGACCCCCATAGGAAGACAAGCACTCTCAGATAACCGGGACCCCCAGATCTCTTAAACACTGAGCCACCAACCAGGCAGCATACACTAGCTGGCCCAAGGCCCCCGACACATATACAGCAGAGAACTGCCTGGTTTGGCCTCAGTGAAAGAAGACGCACCTAAAGCCTTGAGAGACTTGAGGCCCCTGGGAGTGGGGAGGTCTGGTAAGGTATGGATGGGAGAGGTGGGAACATCCTCTTGGAAACAGGGGAGGAGGAACGGCATGAGAAACAGTCAGAGGGTGGACTGGGAGAGGAATAACGACTGAACTGTAAAAGAAGATTACAGAATATGAAAAAAATTACAGAAAAAAAAAACCACCAGCAGGGATAACATTACCCTTTGGGTGACTGTTTCACGTGTCATATATGCTTCTTAGTCAACTGCCAGACAGGTTTCTCACAACTCATCTCATGTACCATGTAGACTTTCTGTGTCTCTGACTTCTTCCTTAATCATTGTCCTTCCCATGAACTCTATCAAGATTCATCTCATCAGTGGCTTCCGCCAGGGTTTCTATCATGACATTCTTCAGAGAAGAACATACCTGGCCCTGGCTTTTCTACGTTATCTTGGTATTTTTTCTTCATTTGTGTTTGTTGTGTATCTATTTCCCTAATTATAGCACATTTTGCCCCAGGACAAGGACTTATTTTCCTTTCACTGCTCCTCCAGGACTTTTCATCATGCTTCAGACATGGTAGGATCCCAATGAGTGGTCATTATGTGAGTGGATTAACAAGAGACTTCTGCTCTCAGGGGAAGGTACTGTGAGACTCCACCAAGTACCAGAAGCATCTTGCTTTTGGACTTTTGCAAGACATTGAAAGCATGGGTAAGGGTCAGAAGTCCAAATCATAAAAATGTAGGAAGAATAAGATATGATAGATATATTTCATGTGGCCTTGAGGGGAAATTAAGTTGGACAAAAAAGGCAAGGTTGACTTGGGTTTACCTATGCCATAACCTAAATTAATGAACAACCCTTTGTCTCTGAACTCATGAAGATACTTTTATTTTGGTTTTACTTTGAATGTTTTTACTTTGGGATAATATTTGGTGTGCATAATGGTTGCAAAGGAATTTCAGAGCATTCTTAGGAACACATATCCAGTTTACACTGATGTTCACATTTTTCACAAGGTAGGATTTTGAAAATTATGACTCCAAAATCGATGCAGAACTGTTAGCTCAACTCCAGATTTAGCACCATCTCACCAGTCCTCCACCCTCCTTATTTCTGTTCTAAGATCCCATCCAGTAAGCCAGGCCACAATTAGTCTCCATGTGTCTTAGCTTCCTCTTTACTGTGCCATTCTCTCAGACTTTCCTTGCTTTTAATAACCTTGAAGCTGTATTATAACCCTCTAGTTTAGCTCAATGTTTGACAAGGTTCCAGCAGAAGGGAAATATAAGATTATAATCTTTGTTATACTTTTCTGAAATATCATGAGTCTTGACAGATTCATTCCTGCTCCACTCCCAGGCTTTCTAAACCAAACAACTCTGTCTTACAATAAATGACCTTTAACTCCAAGTCCTCAGAAATAGTAGGGTCATATGTTGCATATGACTTCGGCGTCTGTCAGTAGCATTTCATCTACCAGTACACAAAAGGATATAATTCCGAGTCAATGCAAATGGTTTAAAAATAATTAAGGAATATAAGCTACGTGTCTTAAAGATCGCTTAAATTCTGTATGTGTCAAACTTTAAAAGATTAATTTACTGCAATGCATACTGAAACGGGAACACTGGCTTTGGAGTTGAGACGTTCTTAGTACATTTTCAAACTGGGCCACTTATAAAATGATCTCAATACCCGTTTTAACCTCCGTAGTCCCCTGTGCATCCGTCATAATTGTAAGTGTATAATGTGCTGACATGGCTTAAGCAGGTTATGATCTTTAGAGTCTGAAAGGTAAGTTCCTGTGGTCAGATGGTAAAAACAGTGAAAGACTAAAAAGGATTCTTGACTGTTAGAATTTCCTATTCCGAATGTCCTTTCTTTCATGTATCTGAGTTTTAGAAGAGCTAGAAGAACTGTGTGAAGTCTTAACAAGAGTTGTTAAGCTGACTGCTGCCGCGGAGTGTTTACAGTTTACAACACTTATTTAATCCTCACTGAACCCTACCACATAGGATTCTCTGTGGAAGGTAAAGGAAAAACTGAGGTGCAGAGAGGATGCTGTAAATTATAAAGAGTGCACGACAAGTACAGGAAGCAGAGTGTGCATTATTATTGGCTCAAGCATGGCATCTCTTAACAGTGACTCTAGATTGACATTTCAGAAACTTCTTTGAAGTTTTCTCCACACCCAGCGAGGGTGCTTTTACTCACACGTTAATGACTGCAAGCTGAGGACGCCGGTTCTGCCTCCTTTGTACTGCTCATTAAATGTAAAATTATGACTTCTCATCCTTTCAATACATTCCCTACATGATTGTTAATCTTGATGTATCTTACATGTATAAACTATAACAAATCAAAGGAAATAAATGGTAGAAACAATTATTTTTAGGGTACGAGGAAAGGATACACTTGGTCATGCATTTCATTCATGAACACTGACTTAGAAATATTTTATCTTTCCCAAGATCCTGCGTGACCAAGTACCTAATATCTGACTCCAGGCTGAGCAATTCCCCACCATGGAACCCACTGGATGTATGGTGTGAGTGAACCCATCCACTCTTCCAACTCTTGCTGTCAAATAGCCTCTTTAAGGACATAGACTGCTTCTCACTGTAAGAAGTACTGGCTGTTCCGTTAAAGTGGTGGTTTAAGTAACAAGCTACTGTGCTCGATTCATAATGGAAACAATATTTCTACTCTAGGCTCCTTCTTTGATTTTACTTCTTTCCTGTCATAATGGTTTCTCAATGTTGCCTTCCAAAACAAACTCAAAGTGGTAACAGAATAAACTACAAATATGCTTAGCCGTGTGGTGTACCCATTAAAGGACATGCACAACCAACAAAAGCCTTTTATAGCAGGATTTATTAGCTTACTTAAATATGAGAAATTCAACGTGTTCCTTAGAATACCATTTTATGACAGGATAGAGTCCTCCTTCCACATTCTTTCTTTACCGTATCAGTTCCTTAGGACCCAACAACCCTTACTAAACGAAAAATGACCAGCTTAGGAAGTTACTTGAGGTAGCAAAGATTCTAGAATAAGGAAGCATACCAGAATGGGATATATATATATATATATATATATATATATATATATATATATATATAGAGAGAGAGAGAGAGAGAGAGAGAGAGAGAGAGAGAGAGAATAAAGGAGTGACAGGAAAAATCTGACTGACTGCTGTCACTTGTCTCATAGGCACATACTCTACCACTGCTCTGATTGTCTTGCTTATTTAGTTGTAAGAACATTCTCTTGGGTTAAGTTACAATTAGATTTCACACCAATCTAGATCTAGTTCACTGTGTAAAAAGGTGCTTTGACCTAAACTTGTCAGTCAATTATAGTGGCTGGTTTGGACCAAATCTATCTTAGTTCAAACATCTTAAAAGTCTTTGATGATATTTCTAAGTTCCTTGGGGAGGCAGAATTACATGGCCTTTGCTCTCTAATCCCTCTGCTTCTCCAATACCAACAGTAAGCAATATTAACTATTTTCTATTCCTTATAATGAGTGGCATCTGACTTTTTCAACTGATGACCCCTCAAGACATCACCACATTGTTAAATATGGCCACGCTGTCAGTTATATCTGGGTCTAGATGGCTTAGGTCTCTTAGACTAGCAATGCTCTTCGCATGGCTGCCGCAGATTTCCACTGATGTTTCCCGAGTGGGAAGTTACCGAATTTCTTCAGATGTTTGATCTTATGCTAGAGATGGACCTTGGCAGGCCTTATTTGTCAAGCACTCAACCAGAGTTCCAACATCAGAGCCTACTGCCCTATTCTTTCTTAACTTGGTGCATTCCCGTGAGCCCTTCATTGACATGAACTGGCAGGCTCTACTCCAGCCATTTAGATCTGTGCCAGATTTACTTGAATCATAAGGTGAATACCATTTATGATCCAGTTTTCTGTATCACTCTCTAAAGAGGCCAACTTTCCACAACACTGCTAATGTAATAGTCGTAATGAAAATGCATTTCCTTATTACATAAGAGCTGCTTATGAAATCCCAGAACATTTCTCACAGCCAGATTAAACATTTTATTGCCTTTATTTTTCATCAAGTATGCAAATTCTTTTTAGCAGGTTTCATTCTTGATTTAAAACCATTTTTCATGGAAAACTAAATCATTTACGGCCATATGGTCTCATGACAAAGCATAGTTCAGAAAAAAAAAAAAACCTCTGAGTTTTATACAAAAAATGCTTCTTTGATGTTCTTTCAAGTGAAAGAAACATACTTCATAGTTGCAGAGAGAAGTGCTATGAGATAGAACTCTAATATGTCGATAACCATGTAATGTGAGGACTTGCCAAAGATAAAAGACCATCCGTTTCCCTTTGCAGAAATAGGCAATATGGTTTGGTTCTCTGCAGTAAGAGTTAAAACGATGCCCTTCTAAGTTTTCTATATAGAAGAAAGTGATGCTTTTTCAGAGAGGGAGAAACGTGAATTCAGAAGTGACAGCAGGACCATGCTGAGCTGCTGCTATTCTGCATTGGTATGTCTTCACGGCGTTTCTCTCTCAAGTGCCAGGAATCCACGCAAACCTGTGGAACTGCACTAATAAAAACAAGGACCATCCAGTGACAACACATTCCACAGTAGGCAGTGTAATACAGACAACCCATTAGGAGCAGTCTCACAACACTGGTGGAAAGACGTCCTAATATTTGAACATGTAAACTAGGGAACTATGGTTCAGAAAGAAAAAGTATGTCTTCAATGCCTCGAGCTAAGGCGTGGCCATTCCTGGATCAGATCAAGGAGAGGTCTGACTTCACCTCTTCTAGCAATCTTATTATGCTTTTGTGTAAACAAACAGATAATCGGAATTAAGAATCCCTTTTTTTATTTGACCCATTCTCACCTGAGATATTCAACAAATCAGAAAAGCAATTATCAGTAGCAATATGGTACCAGCACAAGGAACTTCTGCATTAGAAGTCCTGAGTAAAAGAGTTTCAGCCTCGGGACACCACTGTTTAACTAATTCTGTTATCTTGGCAAGATATTTAATCTGCGTAAGAATTTATTTTCCCTTCTGAAAATAAGCATGATAACCTTCTTTTTAAACAAACCTCTTTAAGAACAAATAAGATGATATTAACTACTGGAGTCTAACTACAAGACCTTTCTTGGAGTTTCTTCAAACGCGTCACTTCTTCCAGGAGCCCACCACAGTCTCACAGCATAGCTGGTCAAGGTTTCTTCATCATTTTTTTCTCTTTGAGAAAACACTGCTCCCATACGTCCTGCTTCCTGAGCATGTAGTTTCTCTTATTTGGTAAACTACTTGATGGCTTATAATAGAGTCAAAGGGCAATTAGTTTTCATCCTAGTTTTGGGTGATATTTTAAAATGAAAGTCTCTAAGGTAAAAAAAAATTGTGTTGTGTCCCAAACAAAATTTTGTTCATGCACATGACCATTTCCTTTATTCTACACTATTTCTTCTTTGGCTCATAAAACAAGGTTTTTTGATAGCAGAGAAGATATGCCTTATATATTCTCCTTTTCTTTTTGTCGTCTTTTGTCCCATTTCTAGCACCCTGCCTTTAGCCAAAACACAAAAATCCCATTGCCCACTTTCATCCTCTATGGATGAAGGGTAGCTAGAAGAATGAGCAGTTTGTGTCTTTTGCAAATGTGGGCTCTGAATTTGCCACTGAATCACACTTTGGCTCAACAAGTCTGCAGAGAAAGTCTGTAAATATCAACAACCCCCCTTTCTCTGCTCTGTGAGGCACTTTATATACCTAACAGTAAAGCAGCATGTTCTCTATAAGGTACGACAGCTGAAGACAGTGTTAGGAACATGACCCAAATGACAGCAATCATTGTTAAGTTCTCTCCTCTTAAACATACGAATTCCAAAATCTAGCCATGAGAAAATACCCACCAAATTCAAAGGTAAGCTAGATATGAAAGTTTTTCTTTAATAGATTAAGACGTTTTCCCCATTCCTTTTTGTTAGGAAAGATACTTACAGAGAGATATGGATTTCAGAATATGATTTAACGAACATTTTAGATTGTAGAAGGGCGTAAGAACCAAGTGAAATCTAAGACTTTCAAGAATGACCAACTATATGTAAGAACAGACATAAAAGCCTGCTGAAGTGAAGGATTAAGGGAAAACAAATGTGCCTATGTTTTATACTTATGGTGCCAATGTCCCAATAGCAGTGTGATTTTCCTAAAGGATGAAGAATCTGATGAAAAGGAAGATATCTGCAGGCCACAACAAAGAGAAAACAGGGCCATAGAATTTGAAAGACAGCAAGGGGCGGGGTATATAGGAGGTTCTGGAGAGGGGAAGGGGAAGGGAGGTTATATAATTATATTATCATGTCAAAAATAAAAGAAAATGTTTTAAAATCTATTCATACTAGAGAGAGCAGTGTTATATATTGAGATGGGATGTGGGTATACAAAAATGACCAAATCCTATTAACCTACAGAAACAGGAAAGTTTCTTTCTCAAAACACCAGCCTGACGAAGCCAATGGTCATTTAATATGCTCTGTCTCTCACTCTTCTTTCCTTAATCTGATCTTTAAATCCCTACTTGTTCACTGTATACCATCTGTAAGGCAGTTCTTATGCCCTGGTTGTGTGACTCCCTTACATCACATCCATTGTTCTATGTCTTTCCCCAGCTCTTGGCTCCTGGGGTCTTAGTGTTAACTTGCTGGACAATGTCCAGAAAGCCACTTCCAGTCTCTGAGCCACCATGACTTCATCTTGATAGTGGGAACTGGGCGAGGGCATCTGTAACTTCCTTGTTTGATCAAATGTTCCACGAGTCTATGAATATTCAGAAGAATGTCATTAGCATAATACTGGGCTCAGAGAAAAGGGAAAGTAATTGACATTTATTAAGAGGCTACTGTGATGCTTTGTTTTGACCTGGCAAGAGAAAAAGCGTGTTTCACCTGTAGTAGTTTTCAAATTGCAGGAATGGTAAGGAAGAAAAAATAATCGTAGTAGGTAAAAATATGTTATAAAAAATGTTACCTTTATAAACCCTTACTGCAGAACGTAAAATAAAAAAAAAAAAACAACAACCTCAAACTCATGGGACACTTCTTTCCTTCTGGCTGGTTTTAATTGTGGCAGTAGGTACTATATAGGTCCCATGGGGAGAAAAGACATCCATGGTATTATCCATCCAGACTGGGCATGCTCAGTACCAACCTATCTGATAAGATAAGTCCATGGGTACAATACAGGCATACTGTTATAAGAGTGACCAAGAATTTTTTTTTATTGGAGTCAATATCTTTTCCACAGAAAGGATATCACTCCTGGTACTGTAAACCTGATCCAAAAAAAAACCAAAAAAACAAAAAAACAAAAAAACAAAAAACAAAAAAAAAAAAAAAAACTCTTGGCTGGGGAAGTCATAGGCTCTGGAGATAGGGTAAGATTTATTTTGTTATTTGCCTAAATGGTCATGTAGTCAAACTGCCTTCTGTATGTATAGATGTCTGCTGCTTTCAACAGTGTCCAGAAAAGCTTTGGTTTGATTTGGGCAATGGTTAATATAAAGAATCATAACTGGCCAAAATGGTAAAAATAAGCAACTCTGAGTACCCAGTTATGAGACATCTGTAAAATATGCTCACTCCAATCTTCAGAGAATATCATGAAGGAGCAGAGAAAAGAATAAAGAGAGCAGAGCAGACAGAGAGAGAAGGGGAAGTGGGGAAGGGAGAGAGAGAGAAGGAGAAGAGGGAAGAGGGGGAGGGAGGGAGGGAGGGAGGGAGAGAGCAGGACATGGTTGTTGTACTTAAGAGCTCAAAAGGGCTGGGTTTCTTGCCTAAGATCAGAACATGATCAAGTCTATCAAAAATCGATAATGGTGAGTGAGGGATCCCTGAGGTCTCACACTAGTTGAGGAGCTATTGGTAGTTGGTGGCTGACGGGGAAAGCAGACTCACTTTTCTTGTAACAGGTTGTCCATGTTTTTAATATATCTCTCTATGCCCATGCATATAAGAAGAGCACTAGTTGACTCAGTAGGATGTTTAAAAGGAAAAAAGGGCATGAAGTTGCAGGAGACATGTTCAGGATGCTGGTCTGGGTGAAGTTGAAATAGGGAAATGAGGAGGTATATATTGTAAAAATATATTACACACACACACACACACACACACACACACACACACATATATATATAACAATCTAAAAATAAATACTGTGTAAGAGAAAAGATATCAAAGTAAATTGGAAAAATAAAAATGAAATAAAATATCTTTCAACTATTTGGTTATAAAATGTATGCCCTTCGATAGGAAAATCACTTAGTTATAAGTGTTAGTTACCCTTACGTGGTCATCCTTGTCTGGATCCCCATGTGTTCACTCCGCCATTCCTTCTGAAAATGGCTGGCATAGCATTCTATTTCCTCTAGAGGAGAAAAACTGTAACTATTTGAAGTGACTTTTACATCTCTCCTTCACATCTATATCTCATTAATTCTTGGGGATGGAACATAGTCCATGACCCTGAGGGAAGAAGGGTCAGGGGAACAGGGATGAGACAGAAGAGAGGAAGGAGACAGGCTCAGGACAATGGGCTCTGACATCACAACGTTGGGGTTCACAAAAGAAATGGAAACATTGTGTAGCCAGCCTGCTGATAAGATAGATGGGAGGATTTCATTGTCTGGGAGGACTCGACGAGGGGCCAGTCTAGGAGTCGGCTGCAGCTCAGAATCAATGTACAATGTCAGAGGGAAAACCAGGATTTCTCACTTCAGTCAACGAAAAAGTGTGGCAGAAGCCAAGTGGTGGGGCAAAGGGACAAATACAGGTTCCTAAGATCTAAGTACATATAAATATATATTTAATATATAAATCTAGGTCCCTCCATACGAGCTGAAACTACCAATTGTCTTTCATTATTTGTCCACATTTCTATCAATCTTCCTTTTCTGATTCTGACATAAATGAAAAAAATAGTAAACTAAAGATACAAATCATATTATGAATGTAAAACAATTATATAATTTTTTATTATGCACCAAATGTCTTCTTAAAAAATGAATTATTTCACTGATAAGTGGGATCATTCAATCAGCTGTAATGTGGAAAAGTTAGTTTTTCCATTAATATTGTTCATTTAGGATTTTAGCATTATTTCCAATATTCCAAGTAATTATATATATACATACACACACATATGTGTGTGTGTGTGTGTGTATATACATACATATATATATATATATATAGAGAGAGAGAGAGAGAGAGAGATTCTGTACAAAGTCACATTTCTTTCTTTTTTTTTAATTTTTTTTTTATTATTAACTTGAGTATTTCTTATTTACATTTCGAGTGTTATTCCCTTTCCTGGTTTCCGGGCAAACATCCCCCTAATCCCTCCCCCTCCCCTTCTTTATGGGTGTTCCCCTCACCACCCTCCCCCCATTGCCGCCCTCCCCCCAACAATCACATTCACTGGGGGTTCAGTCTTAGCAGGACCAAGGGCTTCCCCTTCCACTGGTGCTCTTACTAGGATATTCATTGCTACCTATGAGGTCTGAGTCCAGGGTCAGTCCATGTATAGTCTTTAGGTAGTGGCTTAGTCCCTGGAAGCTCTAGTTGCTTGGCATTGTTGTACATATGGGGTCTCGAGCCCCTTCAAGCTCTTCCAGTTCTTTCTCTGATTCCTTCAACGGGGGTCCTATTCTCAGTTCAGTGGTTTTGGTGCTGGCATTTGCCTATGTATTTGCTGTATTCTGGCTGTGTCTCTCAGGAGAGATCTACATCCGGCTCCTGTCGGCCTGCACTTCTTTGCTTCATCCACCTTGTCTAATTGGGTGGCTGTATATGTATGGGCCACATGTGGGGCAGGCTCTGAATGGGTGTTCCTTCTGTCTCTGTTTTAATCTTTGCTTCTCTATTCCCTGCCAAGGGTATTCTTGTTCCCCCTTTTAAAGAAGGAGTGAAGCATTCACATTTTGATCATCCGTCTTGAGTTTCATTTGTTCTATGCATCTAGGGTAATTCAAGCATTTGGGCTAATAGTCACTTATCAATGAGTGCATACCATGTGTGTTTTTCTGTGATTGGGTTACCTCACTCAGGATGATATTTTCCAGTTCCATCCATTTGCCTATGAATTTCATAAAGGCATTGTTTTTGATAGCTGAGTAATATTTCATTGTGTAGATGTACCACATTTTCTGTATCCATTCCTCAGTTGAAGGGCATCTGGGTTCTTTCCAGCTTCTGGCTATTATAAATAAGGCTGCGATGAACATAGTGGAGCACGTGTCTTATTTATATGTTGGGGCACCTTGTGGGTATATGCCCAAGAGAGGTATAGCTGGATCCTCAGGTAGTTCAATGTCCAATTTTCTGAGGAACCTCCAGACTGATTTCCAGAATGGTTGTACCAGTCTGCAATCCCACCAACAATGGAGGAGTGTTCCTCTTTCTCCACATCCTCGCCAGCATTTGTTGTCACCTGAGTTTTTGATCTTAGCCATTCTCACTGGTGTGAGGTGAAATCTCAGGGTTGTTTTGATTTGCATTTCCCTTATGACTAAAGATGTTGAACATTTCTTTAGGTGTTTCTCAGCCATTCGGCATTCCACAGCTGTGAATTCTTTGTTTAGTTCTGAACCCCATTTTTAATAGGGTTATTTGACTCCCTGCGGTCTAACTTCTTGAGTTCTTTGTATATTTTGGATATAAGCCCTCTATCTGTTGTAGGATCGGTAAAGATCTTTTCCCAATCTGTTGGTTGCCATTTTGTCCTAACCACAGTGTCCTTTGCCTTACAGAAGCTTTGCAGTTTTATGAGATCCCATTTGTCCATTCTTGATCTTAGAGCATAAGCCATTGGTGTTTTTTTCAGAAAATTTTTCCAGGAAATATCCACACAGCCTATGTGTTCGAGATGCTGCCCTAATTTTTCTTCTATTAGTTTGAGTGTATCTGGTTTGATGTGGAGGTCCTTGACCCACTTGGACTTAAGCTTTGTACAGGGTGATAAGCATGGATCGATTTGCATTCTTCTACATGTTGACCTCCAGTTGAACCAGCACCATTTGCTGAAAATGCTATCTTTTTTCCATTGAATGGTTTTGGCTCCAAAGTCACATTTCTGATAAGGTTGGAAAGCCATACTGATCTGTGGGTAGAGAGTAGAGCAGAGTGGTTTGAATAGGAATGCCCCTCATAGGCTCATATGGGTGAATGCTTGGTCACCAGGGAGTGGCACTATTTGAAAAGGATTAGGCTTTGTTGGGTAGGTGTGGCTTTGATGGAGAAAGTAGGTCACTGGGGTGTGCTTTAAGGCTTCACATGCACAAACTAGTCCCAGTGTCTCTTTCTCTTTCCACTGTGTGTAGATCCAGACAGTAGAACTCTCAGCTACTTCTGCACCATGTCTATCTGTGTCAACCTCTGAAACTAGGGGAAACAATTTGATACTATCTCCATGTAGCAAAATAATTGTTGTAGGTTCAGCCCTAGAGCCTATAAGATCTTCCCTGCCCACCATAGATTTTTGTCTTTACCATACTCCTTCCTAAGGCTCAGAGACCACTGTGATAGAGGGGAAAGAAAATCTGTGAAAGCCAGAGATCAGGGTGAACTAGTATGATACAATACCTTTTGATATGACAGGTGTGTGGTACTCAGGAATTTACAGAAGCTTCAGTTGCCTGCATAAGATCAAGGCCATCAACATTACAGCATGGAGGGAGGAGAGACTGATGAATCCCTAGCCCAAAGCCTGATAATCTGCAGATGATGGCTTCTAAGGATCAAAAAATCAATTTTCTGTAAAAGTTTGGCCCCTGATAGATTGAGTATCAGGTCAATTAGTCCATTTGATGGTTCTATATCCGTGAGTACATGTGTACCACAAACTAGACTGGATAGGATATTTTAAAAACTAAGAAAAGAATAAAAAGTTGGACAATGTCTGAATTTAGGGGTACTATTGCTGTCATAAAACACTGTAACCAGAAACAAGTTAAAGAGAAAAT
The DNA here is from genome assembly GCF_021556685.1 of Rattus norvegicus. Classification (NCBI taxonomy): domain Eukaryota; kingdom Metazoa; phylum Chordata; class Mammalia; order Rodentia; family Muridae; genus Rattus; species Rattus norvegicus. Next base: position 80,920,843 of record NC_141548.1, read on the forward strand.
TATACCTCCACATCATAGGACATTCATAAAGGAAGTTAGGAACTCAAACAGGGAAGGATCCTGGGGGGCATAACCTGATACAGAGGCCATGAAGGGTGCAACTTACTGTCTTGTTTTCATGGCCTTCTTGACCCTCTTTCTCGTAGAACCCAAGACCACCAGTTCAGGAATGACTTCACCCACAAATGGGCTATGCACTCCACCACCATCAATCACTAATTAAGAAAATGCCCTACAGGCTTGCCTATGGAGACACTTTTCAACTGAGGTTTCCATCTGTCCAATAACTCTAGCTTTGTCAAGCTGACATTACACAAGTCAGCACAGAAGGGTATAGGAAGGTGATGGTGGAAATGAGTTAAGTGGAGGAGAACCAGGTGAATATGGTCAAAAGTCTTTGTATTCATGTATGAAATTCTCAATTAATCAATAAAAATATATTCTAGTTAACCAAGAGCAATGGTGTGTACACAAAAGTTAAAAGAGTGCATTTCTTTATTTTTTTCCTTCTATTTTCTTCTCTTTCTTTGTCCAGGGTTTGTCTATTGAGTCATTTGACACTGATTAGGGCAGAAAGTCTTTGAAACCACTGATCTAAAGGATGTTAACTTCATACTCCTTCAAAGTTCTCAAATGCTTTTACTGACCTAGGTGAGGACAAGTGAAAGTAATATACCTGGACTATATTATCTTATTTTCTGGAAAAATGCCTTCACTGAATTATGATTTAATTTTATGCCCTCAGCTTTTATAAAAGGTCATTTTTGAAGAATAGTCATTCATCCATTTGGAGAGCTATTTCGTATCTTTTGCAAAAGCCTGCTGGAAGACTTTGAATATTATATAATCTGAAGGGTCTCAGGTGAGCGTTCACATGACAGAGTTCTCCTATAATTTAGTAACAAGGAAACACTTTTTTTCTCTCCAGCTTAAGTTGTATTGTACTTGGAAGAAGGGGGAGAAATTTAAAACTATACAATATAGTGCTTTCATTATTATTTGGATGTTACGAATTGCAAAATCAGTTGTATTCCATTTAGTTATAAGTTTCCCCAAAATAATTCTCTGATGTGAAGATAACCTATCATTTGGCCTTTCCTACGCAATTGTCATTTCTCATCTAAAAGCAGCGGAATCTTCTCCATGACTCCCTTTGTACAGAGAGAGAGAAAGAGAGAGAAAGAGAGAGAGAGAGAGAGAGAGAGAGAGAGAGAGAGAGAGAAGAGAAGAGAAGGAGGAGGAGGAAGAAGAGGAGGAAGAGGAAGAGGAAGAGGAAGAGGAGGAAGAAGAGGAGGAGGAGGAGGAAGAGGAATAATTTTATGGTCAATCCCCTGAAAAGTATTAAGGGTTCAATTTGTTTAATAATCCACAATATCTGCGTTCATATCTGTGATGAATAGTTTTATTGTCTACTTGCTGCAAGTTGGAGTCACCTGAGTCAGAAGCCTCATTTGAGCCATGTCTAAATTGCCCTAATTGATATGCCTACCCCCAAATATGGGTTCGACCTTCTGGTAGCAACCCAGACACAAGGGTGTGGTAGAAAGGAGATGTGGTCTTCCCTCTTGTTGCTGACTTGGTAGACACTAATGTTGTTGCTGACACTGGTATCAGAACCAGGGCTTCCAGACAGTCATTGCTGAGTAAAGATGGGAGGCTCTCTCCAGGAACCTCTCTCCTCTCCCTGCTTGGGTTATCAGATGGAGGCTGTTGAGGTCCTCAGCCTCATGGATTCAGCAATGGGCTGTTTGTAGACTCCTCAGTGTGAAGCAGCCAATATGGAGCTCTTCCTGATACTGGCGTAGGTACCCACCCTAGGATCCAGTAGCTCCTAAGCTTTCAGCACCTCTCAGGTTGTCAATACTTGTTACTATCTCAGTCTAAGCTCCTTTAGTATTTTAAAATTCACATGCTATACATATGTATATATATATATATATATATATATATATATATATATACATAAAATTTGCTCACTTCTTTTTCTCTACATTAACTTGACTATGGCATGTTCCCTTTCATTTCCTTTTTATTTCTTCTTTTTAAGTTTAATACAGAGCATTTAACCGTACTATTAATTTCTATATCAATAGTATTCAACTTCTTTTATAAATGAAGAAAAATAAACTAATTAATGAATACTTAAATTATGCTTTTTCAAGGTTTTAGCACATGGATCGTCTTAAAATTTTCTGAAATTTCTATTTTTATTTATTTTCCCATTTAAATCAAATGGTTTCTTTCTGCACCACAATGTGATTTTTTAAACCACGATGCTAAAATAATAATAATACCAGCAATTATATTAAAATGTGTAAGGAGAAAGACAGGCAGGGTTTGGTCTTGTGAAGAGACAGAGGAATGATAAGCATCTGCCTCAGCTAGAGAGAAATTGTGACAAAATGTGGAAGACACCTGAAGCATGACTAATTTTTATTGATGAGACGTCTTCCAATTCCCCCTTTCTCCTGATTTGCTCTTTGTCTTGGTTTCTCTTTCCTGAAATACAATTCCTTTGTTCAATTTCCACATTCACAGCTCTGTGTGTTCTTTCTTAAGTACTCTACTATTAAAAACAATTTCAAATGGGAATGCACTCAAATCTAAATCAAGAGCACACATAACACAAACAGAACTTCATGGGACCTACAAAACACAATTTTGAATATTCACTGGAACATTTATCCAGGCCAGGATTGTTTTAATGTTAAGGGTGCTTAGGAGATAGCTGCCTGGCAAGCGTAAAGCCCAAACCTCAAATACTCAGAATCCATGCAGAAGCCTAGCAGGATTGTCAAAACTGGTAATCCCAGCACTGGGCAGGTACGGAAGGGATCTCCAAGGCACGATGACTAGGGAGACTAGCTGCATGGGCAAGGTCCATGTTCATTGAGAGACTGTCTCCATAAATAAAGTAGTGAGCGATCCAGGACCAAACCTGCTACCAATCTTGTGCCTACACACACACAAGCATGTACACTACACACATACACACACACACACACACATACACACACACACAATGCACACACATAAGCATGCACACTACACATGCACATATGCACATACATGCATACACATACTATACACACACTCATGCACACCACATACCACACACACACACACACACACACACACACACACGCACGCACGCACACGCACACAGAAATCACATGTGGAGAAGGGAATGTGAACATGAAACTAGAGCTCCACCAGTGCAATGAGGACATATTACAGCACAAACCTGAGAAAATAGCTAAGTGGCTGGGAATCTCTAGAGAGATATAGCCATGTAGTTTGTGAGCATTGACCAATGAGAGGACTTGAGAAGGCTAAATATTACTTAGATTGTCTCAATAATTTATGACTTTCTTTAAAAACTATAGGATTTTTTCCCTGAATGTCTCTCTCTCTCTCTCTCTCTCTCTCTCTCTCTCTCTCTCTCTCTCTCTCTCTCTCTCTCTCTGTGTGTGTGTGTGTGTAAACTCAGTAGCCTTCAACGCAGGAAAGAGTAGTGATCTTGCTTACCTGGGGATGCTTATCAATGTCTCTAGGTTCTACTTTATTCTTCAAATGGGGTTTAGGGTGGGACCACTGATGCTACTAAAGTCCTAGAGTGAACAGGACAGCCACACACAAAGTGTCCCAAGGACCTACATGTCCATAGCCCTGGGGTTGAGAAGCCTGGTGTCACCGTCTGCTTCCGCACTGCTCTTCACACTTTACTGTAAAGCAGCCTGTGAAAACCCTGATGCAAGGGAGGGGCAGCCAGGTGTGTAAAGTACCTGAGACCCACTCAAAGGGATCATACTAGAGACTGGCAAGAGACATAATGGAAAAAATAATAAGGCTCATTAAATTGATTTTTTTTGAAGTATTGCAAAATACAGAAAAATAAGAGAATTCCCTCATTCCTCACTTGGAAAAAAATGAGGGAGACCTTCAGTTTTTGAAAATGATATCAGTGTGAGACTGTGGATGATAGAAATATGGCTGTCCTATACACGGACAGCACAATCACAGACCACAATCTGACAATACTTCATTTCTGGTACACAGGGTTGCTTCCAATACCCACCTCTATTCATTTACATCACAATATGAAGATAATGCATCCATACCGAATTCCTTTCCCTGTCGTTTATGTTTTAAGCCTAAGGAATCACCATGCCAATGTTCTGTTATCTCCTCTGTACCACCATGGTACTCATTACTGCTCCGTGGCCAAGGGAACCATTACTGACTTTCTCTAAAAGTGCAGCACCCAGGAAATGCATTGCTCCTTGTACATCAGCAGTTGAAGTCCAATAGAGAGGACAAGTGTTCACCAAGGGGGCTGGCTTATCCACAAATTTCCTAACGTGCCATCTTCACGAGAATGGAAAGAATGTGACTGGATCTTTATTTGGGGGAGCTCTGTAGACACGGGGTGGTACCCTGAGTACGAAAGCAGGATCGGGAAGTGAGCTTCCTAGCGTGTTCGCCACATTCAAAACGCCCAAAGGCAGCAAATATACTTTGGATCCAGTGAGACTCACATGGGGTAAGGAGCCATGGGTCATTCACACCAAGAAGTACCCAAGAGGAAGCAGTAAATTAAAATTTTGTAGAGAAGGGAATCAAGAAATCGGTATACGTTGGAAGCCCTTTAATTATTCTAGACTCCAAGCCATCTTTCTAAAAGTATATATTTGAATAATCTCTACAAAGAAACAATAAAGCACACCTCTCTTTTTTTTTTTTTTAATGAAGGCTGAAGTAGCCAAGATCTTCTCCTCTAATCATGCCGTTTATGTATTTTATAAATAGGGACAGGCATTATGAGCCGTAACTCAAGTATACATTTGTGAAAAAGAAAAGGTTAAACTGTACATATTTAATAACGTCGTCTAAGATCGCATGTGTTCCTTGTTTTATGAACCACATTGTTCAATATCTTACAAGCTGCACTTTAATCCCAATAAAAAAAAAGTTTAAGTGGAAATGACATTAGGACTTTAAGTGAAACAGCAGACCCAGCGCCCCCATGCTGCCCCGTCAGCTCTTTCCAGCTCACAGATACAGATCTGCATTGAGTGTCGCAACTCAGGTCAGAACCAACGTTCGGTGTGCCACCTCAGAAAAGTAATAACTCTTACAACTGCCTGGCTAGATAGATATCTGATTAGAGAGAAGTCGAAATGATTCTGAAGGTGGCTTGTTCACACGGCAATGTAAAACTGTTATTACCTTTGGCTACCAGCAAGGCTTGCAGGAGGCTAGGGGAGATGAATGTGGGCCACAGAGAAAGGCAGGAGGCAGGAGGCAGGAGGAACCAGCCCAAGTCTCCAGCCACCTAACTTTTCAGTCGTGTGTTCGTTACATGTTAACTATGGCTCAGAAGATTAAAGTCTTCATTTTAGGCAAAGAAAAGGAATAATGTTTCCTGTCCCATTTGCCAAGCTAAGAGAACAACTGTTCCCGGGCAATTAGAATTGTTAATTGATTTGAAAACATAGGGCTTTGAAGGTAGAAAACTGCTGACATTATTTCAGTGGGGAAATGCACTCCTGAGAGAGAGTACTGCAGTACAATTTCTCTCCTTGTTTTGTTGAATATACATCTATAAAAACACTGTGAATCATGCAGTAAAAACTGCTGTGCTGATATCATAAATCTCTGATAATAAAAATTTCATTGTTGAAACAATAAAATAGACTTTTATTATAACACAGAGTATCCACCTAAACACTGTCCTTTTAGCTTCTGCGAGTTAAATGTATGCACAGTTTTACAGTCTATAAACAGATCTGGAATAAAAGTTAATAAATGTCAAAATTTGCATTTCAAAAAATTCTTGCTGCATTTTAGGGAAGATCAATCTATGAACCTTTCAACATTATGTCAAATGAAATGCTAATTGTACCTTTAGGAATTTCAGAGAGAGTGACAAGAAACTAAATGCTCAATTCCTTTGCATCAGCAAGTCGAGGATAATTGTATATCTACTCTTGTGAACTTCTAAGAAAAAAAGGAAGGGAAAAAAAACGAAGAAAAAAGGGTTTTCTATTCTTTAGCTCTGGAGGGTAAACTCCTTCAGCCACCTTCCATCAATCTACCTTCAAATAAAGAGTGTTAACATGTTGACAGTGGACAAATCACACGGTGCTGCATTTATTCATTTTATAATAGGTTTGTCAAATGAGCTTCAGTTAAAGAGATTTAAGAGTAAGAAAAATTTTCAGCCAGAAATAACCGACTTATTCCATTCAAATTGATGTAAGGTTTAAAGGTACACTTTTTTAAAAGCCCGATCTTTATTAAAACGCACAATGTTTGAAGGCTGTCACAAAAATAAATACCAGTAACCCAAAAAGGGCTTTTATTTTCCTTACCCTTAAGATAAAGCACTAATACATTCCTACCCTTCTCTGTAATAAATCCTAGCTCTGTATCTCTAAGAGATACAAATTATCCTCTATACTGCCTTGCCAGTGCGAGTATAGATTGAACCAATGAGCAATGTTATCTGGGAAATAGCACTTAGTGTAAGGTTTGTACCATTTTTTTGAGCATTACCCTATTTGTGGCGCTGCCTTCATTTCAGAGTCAGGCTGCTGAGGTAGTTGGGGTATGGCCCCCGCTCAGGAGTGAAAAACGAAGGTCCCCGCAACTGAGAGGCAGCTGATCGTGTTAGCAGGCAGTGTTTGGTCACCTATCACCGCTTTAAACACAAAATAGGCGTTTTCACCTTCTTCAAATACCATTATGGATCGTGTCAAGTCAAAAGCAAAGATAGCTCCCTTCCACATACCTGGATCTCTGCATTGTCTGTTGATACGCATTAGGGATATGAAGCAAAACCACTCCAGGCATTTGGAAGACTTCATTTACTAAGTGTATTGCACGGGGCCATTTGCAGCCAGCCGGTTTGTAAAGCCTGCCTCCCAGAAGGAAGAAAAACACCCCGCACTTACACAAACAACCACAGCTGAATAAAAAAATCGACTTTAGGAAATCCAAGGGGGAAATAATATGTACTCCCTGCCCTATTTTACACAAATGCCAAGTTGCCAAAACATCGCACATTTTAGTCTTATTTGGTTCTGCCTATTTTTTCATCTAATTGAACAATATATTTCATTTTTAATTGTTAATTGTGTATAAAGATTTGGATTTTCTTCAAGTGGGTAAAAATAATTGTGAGTAAAATACTTAATTATGAGTGACATGAATAAACACTATTACGGGACCAAGTGTCAATGGGTTCTACTCATGAGCAACACTGTGTCACACATTCGAAGAGCACACTTTTTCCTACATGACCTGCATGACAGCTATAGATCCTATTTTATTTTTGGACCGAAATAATCTGCTTTAAGGGCACTGGCACAAAGAGAAATAGAATATCAAATGACAACTTTAAAAACATTTAATGAGCAAGAGCGTTTCGGATGTATGTCTTATGAGCAATTTATTTGACATAAGAGAACAGGAAGATAATATTTTAACAGGACATAACATTTTACAGAGAATTTCCAACACTCTCTGATACATGCAGTTCCCAAAACAAATGCAGGACTGTCCGCTGTTCTGAGAATCTTTAAAGGGGCTTTTTCCAGACCAGCTCTGTTATCAATCAACCCAATCTCGTTCCTGTTGTGTTGCATTGGGGGAAAAAAGAGTTGTCCAGGGGACAAGCATGCTCTAAACAGAATGCTTATCCTTCTCTTAAGAGTCAAAACGGAAGGCTAATAAAGAGCATTTAAAATAAAAGGGCCCATTACTCCTCAGTTTTATATGAGCTTACATGCTTTCATTGTGCAGAGTGTGTTATTAATTTAACATGCCAGATTCATAGGTTTCTGCAATATCAGGTTTGATGTATTCATTATCGGCACTCAGTACATTAATTCACGCTGAAGTCCGGTAAATCAAAATTATACCATCTGGCTTCCTGTTCTTAATGATGAATTTGATGTAGGGGTGATTAAGATTGTTAGGCTTTTGAATTTTAATGTAAAAATTAGGGGATTAAAAAGGCATTTAGAAATGACCAATAGTTAGAATAAACTTACTGACAGGTTCTAATTTGTGTACTTGCTGTAAAGCTCCATTTTAATTAGCAGCCACAGTCTTTCAGCACAAGCTCAAAGAGACAGAAGTTTAGTGATTAAGAAGATGAAGCTGTTAAATTGATAAATTGACCTTGAAATACTTGTAACTGTGGGGGACGGCCCAGTAACTCAAATTGTTAGTGTGTTGCAAACACGCCGGGAACTGAGACCAAGAGTGACCCGGGACACAGAAGTTCGCTTTTTCCTATCTCTGACTCTCTCCCTCCCTTCCCCGGCCTGCCACCCACCCCCCTCTCTCTCTGGTGTGGTCTGTCTCTCTTACTGGACCACCCTTATCGTTCCCAGTAAGAGCTGGGCAGCGCAGATAAACAAATGGAAAGCCTTGAGAGCCACCCCTTGGCACTCTGATAGTAAGATGCTGAAGGTTCTATCGGTGTTTCAGGCCCCGTGACAGGTGACATTGAAAGGTTTGTCTAAACTTGAAAGGATTGTATTGGTCGTCTCAGTTTCCTGCTACACAGATCCTGTACACACACAGGAAGTCGTCTGGGAAAAAAAAAAAGACACTTCAGCAGTGAATTAACAGCGAAAACCTAGGGCACAGCCACCAATCATCTCCCTGTTGCAACACATCTTTCAGGGGAGGAAGTCCTGAATGGAAGGATGATTCTAAATACCCCCCAGCATCAAGCCTGTGTATAACACACAACCATTGCGCTCAAGCTTGACATAAGACTTTTTAATTGAAAGACCAATCTGACATGGATGTTCCTTTGACAGTTAAAATTACCTCTGGTTTGAACAAAAGCACTTGAAATGTTACACCCGAACTCATTACACCTTTTCTGCATAAAGAAGTTAATAGTTAAAACAAGTTAAGACAGAATAGAATCTTAATGTACAATATTATTAGAATAATATAAAGAAACATTCCCATTTTCTTCCGAGACTAAAAGTCTCGGAGAGAGAGAGAGAGAGAGAGAGAGAGAGAGAGAGAGAGAGAGAGAGAGAGAGAGAGAGAAAATACCCACTACCTTGTGCAGTATCACAAAATAAGAGGCTTTAGTTCCTGTGAAATTAATAGATCTAGTCACTAATGCACTGGAATAAAATACAGTCAGAATGACTTACATCAGAAAAACAAGTGCATCTGTATACATCAACAACGTGAAGCACCCTAATTCCTGGCAAGTCAAGGAATATTTTAAATCTTATATTTCAGAGGAAATCGAATCTTGACTAACCACTGCAATTTATGTCATTTTAAATAAGATATATTTGAATAAGTATATTTTTCATGCCCTAAAAAGACTGATGTCTTCCTTTGTAAGCTCATCCTGTGACACACTTGAGTAGGTAGGTATATTGATTTTTTTTTCTTTTTCTGATGGCAATGAAGTGTAAATGGAAAATATCAGACTTGGCAATCACTTAAACCATGTGAAAATTTCAGAGTGAAGGCTATTAGAGTCACTTTGTGATCTCCCCAGATGACCAGAGAGGGGAGGAGGGGGGGAAAACATTTCTACATTTCTTCAGATCCTTTTTGTGACAGCTAAGGAGAATAACATTCTTTCTAATACGCCAGTTTTCTTCTCTAGTTGAGAATAACCCCAGTGCTTTCTTATGTCACTGGCTGAGAGAAGATGAAAGACCCAGCCTTGTGTAAATGGCTTTGTCTAACCATCAGTCTTTAGCTCTGCGTGGCAGCTGTACTATTGACATTAGCTTGTGCACTGGGTGAAATTGCAGTCAGTTAAATGTGACCTTGGCTTAGTTGTTGAAGTAGAAATGAACTCTACTGGGAGTGGAAAAAAAAATAAGACCAGTTTCTCTAACTTCATTTTTCCTTTAATGAGTTTAACAGCACTCTTAGGACTTGGTACATTTTATAAAACGCTTTATTTCCCTTTCTATTTTATACCGAGTAATCAGCATGTACTTAGGTTAGCCTGCCCTTTTGTTAGGAAATCCTTGTTTCGGGGATTCAAATGCTGTCTTTTTCAAAACCAAGAGAGACAGTTATTTCTCCTACTTTCTGTCTGACGCATCAATGCCCCCTAAATATGGCCCGAAAGTTTTCATGCATGTTTGTCCATTGATTTCGGTCATCTGCACTGGACCGAGGGAGCATCTTAAATGTTCAGTGTTCTTGATAATATTGCATTGTTTCTGTTGGCATTCACTAAACAATCTACTAGCAACCCTTGTGCACTAGGAATGCATAAATATGTATGGACAGGCAACAGGGTGGACTGGAACACTTCTGGTATCCTGCTATCTTTGTTTCTCAAATATAAAATCACACTGTTAATATCAAAAGGGTACAGGGCTGGTGTTATTTTTTTTTGATGGAAATAATTCTGAAAATCCTTAAATTGTTTGACCAAACTTAATTCATGTATGTGTACAGAGGCAACTACAGTAGATGTATATTTCATATTTGCATATGTGCTCTGTATGTAGATGAATGTGGCATTTGTAAGTGCATGTTATTTTATCTTATAATAATGTCTGAACAATAACATAGACCTTTTAAGCTCAGTGTCTGTCATCAAAATTTTCGAGGCAGCCCAGAGAGGAAGCTGAAATGGGCAGTATCAAATCTGATCAGAGTCTGATCCCCTTACCACATCTGCTCTGCTGAGTTTATCGGGAATGGCTTCCACCCCGTGCTATACTCACCACCATGGACTGCCCTAGAGCCTGACCCTTGGGGCTCTTATTAAAATTATCCTTACAGCAGTTTCATGTTGTAAGCTTTTATTCTCACTAATATATCAGACAGGCTAGCCCCTCCCTAGTGATATTCAAATCCTAATCCATAGAATCTATATCCATCCTGTCTTACCCCAAAAAGAGAGTACAATAGGGCTATGGACATGGGGAAACTATCTTGGGCTGTCCATGTGGATCTGATATTGATGATCAGGTTTCATAAGACAAATATTGGGTCAAAGGATGAAAGAAAGGATGTAACAAGAGAAGCAGAGGTTCAAATAATGTGGGACAATAAAACAGGAGTGCATGAAAATATCAATGACCAGAAAAGAAAAAGGAAGAAACCAGTCCTTCCCTAGACATGCAGGATGAGCACAGTAGGATCCACCTAATTTTGGTATTTTTTTTCCTCCAGAATTGTTAAGGTAATGGATGTGAGTCCTTAACCTTTTAAGTCACTTTACCGCAACAACGTAAGAAAAGGAATACCCTAGAACATGAATATTACAATTGTTAATAGTCTATTATATTTTCATGTAGCCATTTAAGTAACTTGTTTATAATTGTTTTCTCTTGCTATTTCCACACTTGTGTGCAAGCCATTACAAAACTCATAGTCAGTAGGCTTAGGAAGGGTTCATGAATAAATCTGAAAATAAAAATGTGCAGCGTGAGTCACCACAGGGCTTAGAAATGCATAACAACCAGAAGGTCTGTACATACCTATGAATGGTTCCAACTATGCAAAGACACGTGAACAGCACAGCGAGGAAAGGTTCCCTACAAAGGAAACTTTGTAGAAAAAGCTACCAAGGAAGCCATTCTTCTAGAGAGCAACATTAAGATAGTTACATGATGCCTTTAAAGCAAATGAAAGGAATGATGAGTCCGGGAAGTTTGTCACTGCCTGAACCAGAATCCACTGACTCATCTCGGGAGTATCCTAGGGACAAGAAAGAAGAAAAAGAACTTTAAAGCTAGACAGTGTCTTCAGGATATGGTCAGTATACTTTCGTTTACAGGGTTTATTTCATCAGTTTGGAGATAAAATACTTGGGTGGAGTAAAGCACCTCCCTGACAAGATATGATCTCTCAGTGACTTTGAGAAGACCTTAATTACACTGTTGTGATTTAAATAAGAAATGTCCATCATCATCTAATTTTAACTCTTGCTTTCCAGTTGGTGCCATTGTTTGGGTGCGGGGGTGGGGGCTTAGAAGTTGTAGCCTTGCTGGAGAAAGTGTGTTACTAGGGGCAGGCTTTGAGAGTTTAAGGCAATTCCCTACTACCAGATTGTTGTCTCTCCTCTTGTTTGTCATTCAGGCTATAAACTCTCACTTTGATGGACATAAATTCTGCTAGAACCATAACCAGAAATAAACTCTTGCTTCTGTAAGTATATATGCTCATAGTGTTTTGTCATAGCAGTAGAAAAGTGAGTAGCACACAGGTTAAACGGGATATGCTATTTCCTCTCAATCCCTACTGAGAAATCCCAGCCTGAGACACTGGGCTTAGCCAGGATGATCAAGTGGACACAATTTACTGGAGTTCAAACACTACATGTTGGGAGGTGAGATGCTGCAGTGACAAAGTCACCCCACTCTTCTGAGCTCCACTGTGTGTTTTCAAGGTGCACTATGTCCACATGATACTAAGGTTATGGGATTTTCTTACAAAATATGAGAAAAGACGTTAATGATAGCCGATTTGTCAATGGTGCTCAGCAAATAGGAGTTCTTCCCATTTCTCCGGGTCCCAGTCAATGAAGAGAGACTGAAATCAATTCAGATTAACAGCGTAGTCTGACATTTGCTATTCTTTCATCCAAACTACACTCTGTGTTCCTACTGGATTTTATAAATCATTATCTAGCTGCTTCCTCTCATCACCTTCATTGGGAACAATCCAGAATTATGAAGGTCTACTAAGAAGAATTTCATTTTCTAGTTAATTTCTTAGATGATTAGAAAAGACTCTTATAATATCTGTAATTTCTCTCACTCAATTCTATTTGCAGAGTAGAATGGAAAATATGCCTTAAAATTTAAGGAACATTGAACCAGTGTGTGTGTGTGTGTGTGTGTGTGTGTGTGTGTGTGTGTGTGTGTGTGTGTGGATGGTGTGGGAAGTGGGTACGTGTGTATGTATACATTTTTAATTGGATATTTTATTTATTTCCATTTAAATGTTATCCCCTTTCCTGGTTTCCCATGTGGAAGCCACCTATCCCATTGTTCCTCCCCCCTGCTTCTATGAGGGTGCTCCCTCACCCACCAACTCATTCCTGCCTCACTGCCCTGGCATTCCCCTAAACTGTGGCATCAAGTCTTCACATGACCAAGGGCTTCCACCGCTCCATTGATACCCAACAAGGCCATCTTCTGCTACATATGCAGCCGGAGCCATGGGTCCCTCCATGTGTACTCTTTGGTTGGTGCTTTAGACATGGGAGCTCTTGGGGGATCTGGTTGGTTCATATTATAGTTCTTCCTATGAGTTACAAACCCCTTCAGCACCTTCAGTCCTTTCTCTCACTCCTCCAATGGTGACCCTGTTCTTAGTTCAATTGTTTGCTGCAAGCATCCACCTCTGTATTTGTCAGACAAATACAGCTATATCAGATTCCTGTCAGCAAGCACTTCTTGGCATCCACAATAAAGTCTTGATGTCTGTATATGAGATGAATCCCCAGGTGGGGCAGTCTCTAGATGGTCTTTCCTTCAGACTCTGCTCCATACTTTGCCTCCGTATGTCCTCTGTGAGAATTTGTTCACCCTTCTAAGAAGGACTGAAGCATCCACACTCTGGTCTTCCTTCTTCTTGAGCTTCATATGGTCTGTGAATTGTATCATGGATATTCCCTTTTGGGCTAATATCCACTTATCAGTGAGTGCATACCATGTGTGTTCTTTTGTGATTGGGTTACCTTACTCAAGATGATACTTTCTAATTCCATCCATTTGCCTAAGAGCTTCATGAAGTAATTATTTTTAATAGCTGAGTAGTACTCCATTATATAAATGTACCACATTTTGTGTATCCATTTCTCTCTTAAAGGACATCTAGTTTCTTTTCAGATTTATAGTATCTTTCTGGATATTATAAATAAGGCTGCTATGAACATAGTGGAAAATGTGACCTTGTTATATTTTGGAGCATATTTTGTGTATTTGCCCAGGAGTGGTATAGCTGGGTCCTCTGGTATACTGTGCCCAATTTTTTGAGGAACTGCCAGACTGATTTCCAGGGTAGTTGTACCAGCTTACAATCCTACCAACAGTGGAGGAGTGTTCATCTTTCTCCACATTCTCACCAGCATCTGTTACCACTTGAGTTTTTTATCTTAAACATTCTGACTGGTATGAGGTGGAATCTCAGGGTTGTTTGGATTTGCATTTCCCTGATGACTAAGGATGTGGAACATTTCTTTAGGTGCTTCTTGGCCATTAGATATTCCTCAGTTGAGAATTCTTTGTTTAGCTCTGTACCTCATTTTTAATAGGGTTATTTGATTTTCTGGCGTCTTGCTTCTTGAGTTCTTTGTATATATTGGATATTAGCCCTCCATCAGATGTAGGATTGGTAAAAATCTTTCCCCAATCTGTTGACTGGCATTTTGTCTTATTGACAGTGTCCTTTGCCTCTACAGAAGCTTTGCAATTTTATGAGGTCCCATTTGTCAATTGATCTTATAATTGATCTTAGAGCATAAGCTATTGGTGTTCTGTTCAGGAAATTTTCCTCAGTACCCATGTGATCGAAATTCTTCCCTACTTTTTCTTCTATTAGTTTCAGTGTATATGGTTTTTTGTGGAGGTCTTTGATCCACCTGGACTTGAGTTTTATATAAGAAGATAAGAACGGATCGATTTGCATTCTTCTACATGCTGACCTCCAGATGAACCAGCACCATTTGTTGAAAATACTGTGTGTTTTTCCATTGGATGGTTTTATCTCCTTTGTCAAAGATCAAGTGACCAGAGTTTTGTGGGTTCATTTCTGGGTCTTTAATTCTATTCCATTGATCTACCTGCCTGTCTCTGTACCAGTGCCATGTAGTTTTTATCATGATTGCTGTGTAAACAGCTTGAGGTCAGAGATGGTGATTCCCCCAGAAGTTCTTTTATTGTTGAGAAAACTTTTCATTATCTTGGGATTTTTTTTGTTATTCCAAATATATTTACAAATTGCACTTTCTAACTCTATGAAGAATTGAGTTGGAATTTTGGCAGGGATTTCACTGAATCTGTAGATTGCTTTCGGCAAGATGGCTATTTTTACTATAATAATGCTGCCAATCCATGAGCATGGAAGATCTTTCCATCTTCTGAAATCTTTGATTTCTTTCTTCAGAGACTTGAAGTTCTTGTCAGACAGATCTTTCACTTGCTTTGTTAGAGTCACACCAAGGTGAAATACAGGAGAACACAGGTTAACTGTTAGAAGCCCTTAAAGAGGAAACCCAAAAGTCCCTTAAAGAATTACAGGAGATATATATCCTAATATATTCTAATTCAGCCATGAATATTTTGCTTTGGGTGATGGATAAATGAATAAGAATGTATCTGTTAGTGAAAGTACAAAATCCAATGAAAAGATCAGCAGCTTAAGAATGGCTTTTTAAAACCTGTATTGAATGGCTTATGCTCTAAGATCAAGAATCGACAAATGGGATCTCATAAAACTGCAAAGCTTCTGTAAGGCAAAGGACACTGTGGTTAGGACAAAACGGCAACCAACAGATTGGGAAAAGATCTTTACCAATCCTACAACAGATAGAGGCCTTATATCCAAAATATACAAAGAACTCAAGAAGTTAGACCGCAGGGAAACAAATAACCCTATTAAAAAATGGGGTTCAGAGCTAAACAAAGAATTCACAGCTGAGGAATGCCAAATGGCTGAGAAACACCTAAAGAAATGTTCAACATCTTTAGTCATAAGGGAAATGCAAATCAAAACAACCCTGAGATTTCACCTCACACCAGTGCGGTTGGCTAAGATCAAAAACTCAGGTGACAGCAGATGCTGGCGAGGATGTGGAGAAAGAGGAACACTCCTCCATTGTTGGTGGGATTGCAGACTGGTAAAACCATTCTGGAAATCAGTCTGGAGGTTCCTCAGAAAATTGGACATTGAACTGCCTGAGGATCCAGCTATACCTCTCTTGGGCATATACCCAAAAGATGCCTCAACATATAAAAGAGACACGTGCTCCACTATGTTCATCGCAGCCTTATTTATAATAGCCAGAAACTGGAAAGAACCCAGATGCCCTTCAACAGAGGAATGGATACAGAAAATGTGGTACATCTACACAATGGAATATTACTCAGCTATCAAAAACAACGAGTTTATGAAATTCGTAGGCAAATGGTTGGAACTGGAAAATATCATCCTGAGTGAGCTAACCCAATCACAGAAAGACATACATGGTATACACTCATTGATAAGTGGCTATTAGCCCAAATGCTTGAATTACCCTAGATCCCTAGAACAAACGAAACTCAAGACGGATGATCAAAATGTGAATGCTTCACTCCTTCTTTAAATGAGGAAAAAGAATACCCTTGGCAGGGAAGGGAGAGGCAAAGATTAAAACAGAGACTGAAGGAACACCCATTCAGAGCCTGCCCCACATGTGGCCCATACATATACAGCCACCCAATTAGACAAGATGGATGAAGCAAAGAAGTGCAGACTGACAGGAGCCGGATGTAGATCTCTCCTGAGAGACACAGCCAGAATACAGCAAATACAGAGGCGAATGCCAGCAGCAAACCACTGAACTGAGAATAGGTCCCCCGTTGAAGGAATCAGAGAAAGAACTGGAAGAGCTTGAAGGGGCTCGAGACCCCAAAAGTACAACAATGTCAAGCAACCAGAGCTTCCAGGGACTAAGCCACTACCTAAAGACTATACATGGACTGACCCTGGACTCTGACCCCATAGGTAGCAATGAATATCCTAGTAAGAGCACCAGTGGAAGGGGAAGCCCTGGGTCCTGCTAAGACTGAACCCCCAGTGAACTAGTCTATGGGGGGAGGGCGGCAATGGGGGGAGGGTTGGGAGGGGAACACCCATAAGGAAGGGGAGGGGGGAGGGGGATGTTTGCCTGGAAACCGGGAAAGGGAATAACACTCGAAATGTATATAAGAAATACTCAAGTTAATAAAAAAAATAAAAAAAAAACCTGTATTGAAGTTCAATGAAATGCACAGAATTTAGATTCAGTTAATCTGAGTGTGTGATATTTATTTTCTTTGCATTTATTATAATAAAGACTATAACATAAAAAACAGTGAGTAAATATGATTTTTTCTACTATTTGGCAAGACCATAAATATGTTTATATACTCATATTTGTTACCTTATTAACGGAAGTGTGTGTGTGTGTGTTTGTGCATGTGCACTCATATGTAAGATCTACTGGGGAATTAATTAGAATAAGATAACTATAAAATGTTTTTTAAAGGAAATAAGTTACTAGAATGCCAAGAAATGGACA
This sequence comes from Rattus norvegicus, assembly GCF_021556685.1. Taxonomy (NCBI): domain Eukaryota; kingdom Metazoa; phylum Chordata; class Mammalia; order Rodentia; family Muridae; genus Rattus; species Rattus norvegicus. The sequence continues at coordinate 80,938,133 of NC_141548.1, forward strand.
ACATGATGGTGCAAGAGGACATATAAAACTCATGCAATCATTTCTGTATAATTCTGATCTACCTTGATGTTAACTTATCATGCAACTAAGGGGAATAATATTGTTTTCAAATGTTGTTCCCAACACATGTACTATATGAGATATCACCAAAATGCATTTCAGCTAGCTAGAATAACTCTTACCCATACGTTGATGCATGCCATGGATGAGTGGTACCAGAACAGCTCAGGGCATTGAAAATTGCACACTATTTCATTCAGATCTCATAGATGCTCCAACCCCCAAAATAGTGGTTCTCCCTTAGTTACATTTCCAAGGACCGCTTTTGTTCTTAAGCACCCCAGATTCTCTAAAATTTCACGTAAACCAGTACACGTTGGGAGAGAAAACTTTTTCTTAAATAAAAAGAGCAATGTGTAACATGATTATACCAAAGATACATCTCTTACAAATGCATAAATAAAACATTTAATCACCTAGTCCAAGATCAGGAAAAAACATCACACCCTGAAAACAATGAAACCAAAGAGATTGAAATTTTATAATATTCATGGACCACAATATTCATGTGGACTCTCTAAAATCTGTATACTAATCTTACTCTGTACAAACAAGCTACCTCTCACTCCTTTTTTTCTTTTTTTATTGGATTTTTTATTTACATTTCAAATGTTATTCCCTTTCTCGGTTTTCCATCCATAAGCCCCCTATCCCATCCTCCCACCCCCTTCTTCTACGAGGGTGCTCCTTCTCCCCAACCATCCCCCTTCCCGCCCTGACATTCTCCTACACTGGGGCATCAAGTCTTGACAGGACCAAGGGCTTCTCTTCCCATTGATAGCCAACAAGGCCATCCTCTGCTACATATGCAGCTGGAGCCATGGGTCTGTCCATGTGTAGTCTTTGGATGGTGGCTTAGTCCATGGGAGCTCTAGTTGGTTGCTATTGTTGTTCTTATGGGGTTGCAAGCCCCTTCAACTCCTTCACTCCTTTTTAAGAAGTAGACAGTTTGCCTAGTACCTACAGCTACATGCTGGCAAAGAGCAGATCAGCGTTCTGAGAGCTGCTCCCTTACTTGTCTTTCAGCAGCTTCATTCTGAGTTTCACATAGAAACTATTTGTAGACAGATTACTGGGGAACAAGACCCAAGGTAGGGGTCCCATTATCAAACAGAGCACTTTTCCAAAGACCAGAAGAATGTTCTAGGTCCTTGTGAAAACCTGGCAAGAGAAGAGTGAAGCAGGGCATGTGCAGAGTAGATAGAAATTGTGCTGAAATGAGCACAGTGTGAAAAGCCAGGAAGGAGAGTTGAAGGCATCAGGAAGAAGGCAACCCGGAGAGACCGCAGCCCTGACCAATTCCCACTCGAGAGTCTATATACACTTTGTGAGCAAACTACAACCATGAAGGGTTCATGACATACAACTGGGAACTAAAGGGACAGTCACCACTGAGTACAGACATTACTGCTATTAGGTCAGAGGAGAAGAGACCCATCTGCCTACCAGGAAAAAAGAATGATTGTCAAATGATGATGGGACAAATGATGCCTAATCTTGGTAGTCAATTTGATACACCCAGGAAGAGGAAACCTCAATCTCAAATTAGAAGATTTCTCATGCTCACCCGTGGACATATCTGTGGGAAAATTTTCTTGTTAATTAATATAGAAGATGTAATCCCCCACTGGTGCTAGGGAACTCCCAGGCAGGTGGACCTAGGCCATATAAAAATATACATATAAATTTATACATACAGTAGCAGTCAGTGATAAAGAATCCATGAATTAGAAAGAAAGTGGGGAGGAAGGGTGTAAGGAGGAGGAGATCTTAAGAAATGTTTAATTATATTATAATCTTCAAAATTGAGTGTGTGAGAGAGAGAGAAAGAGAGAGAGGGGGAGGGAGAGAGAGAGAGAAAGAGAGAAAGAGAGAGAGAGAGAGAATGCTGTTTAAAAGGCTCTGTAAAAAAGTTTCAGCTTCAAACGTTTTGCTGACGTCAAATGGTTCAGCAGACCATTCAGCCTCTCTGGGCTTTGGTTTCCCCCTCTTGAGAAGCACTGCAGAAATGCACTAAACTTATAATTTCAAAATTGATAAGTGGATGAGGTAGCCGTGATGTTTAATTTAAAAAATAATGCCAAGTTTCTAGGGCATCTGAAATACTAAGAATATTTTCAGTCTGCATGCTCTGCTCTGGGAGATAAAGGCGGTGAAGATCACCCCTTTTAGTTAGACTTAGCCTAACAATAGGGTGACTGGTAGCTGTCGGTGTTGGATGGCAAAGGAAAAGTGAACAGGTTTATGGTATTCTTTTTCACTGACATATATTCATTTTACAGCGCAGGCTCTGTTTGCTTGCTTCATTCAACGATAGGGAACAGGGGTTTCTGATTTGCATCAGACCTGAGAAGTACTGTGAAGCATAAGCCCCCAAACCACTGGTTTCAAGCTATTGGAAAAGCCGTTCCACACTTCCTGATTTATTAGTAAATACTTTTAAATTGAGGCCTCAACACATCTCACAAGCATTTAAAAAATTTAGCAATGAACCTGGCTGGGCAGAGATTCTGTGCTATAAAATAAGAAATCATAAGGTGTCCAGAAAGCCCAAGGTAAGGTTGAGAGAAATGATGCATGGGTATTAATTAGCTCTACAGAAACTGCAGAGTCCAGTGAAAGGGGTTATTGCTTCTATTCTTGAACACCAAGAGCTGGTTATTATGCAACAAAAATTATGCTTACTATAAAATAAAACTTAATAGCATACATCTCATGAATCTATACAAGGTTTGAACAGAAGGAACTGTGTTTTTTAAAGGCACATGATAACACATACTGAAGGATTAAATCCCTGGGTACTCCAGCTTGAATTCCCATTTAACTCCAGTAATCAAACAGACGAAAACTAGAACACCGTAATTTAAGTCACTGCAGGCAAAGGACACATGCAAATGGTGATTGGGACTTTGGACGGTATTACCTGGAAGTCTATTTCATCTCTACATTTTTGAGAGTTGACAATTTTAAAGCTCTAGAACAATTAAGACCTTTACAATAGGGTCTTTTGAAGGGGAACTACTTTAGGAAGCATAAAACAGCTCACTGCTGGTGCCATTTGAGTCCTAGGTAATGATTTTTGTGATTAAAAGCAAATCAAGGAAGTTTCTATCATTTTGCTACTCTTCTTTTTAAAATAGTGGTGTTGTTATTTACTTGTGCTAATATGTCCTGTTAATGGGTAATCTTGGAGGTAAAGTACATTTCTAAATGTTTCAACAGAACTCTGTGAGAAGACTACCGTAAAATAAAGTACAGTGAGAAGCCTATAACTCTTCCCGTGATCTCCTCTTATTTCATTTCCTAATCCATCAGCTGGGAAATGGTGGGGAGGCTACTCCAGAGCAAAGTCCCACCAGCATTTTTCATCATTCCTTGCATGTTTCATGATGCTCAATCTCCAAGGATGTCTTCAAGACCAATGTGAGAAAGAATGAAATTAATTGTAGCATATTCTGGACTAACTCACAGTTGCCATTGTTTTCAAATGTGTCTACTGCTGAACCAAAAAAAAATGGATGAAATTATGCAGAATAACAAAACCAAATGTCAATAATAATGAACTAGAGTAGGATAGTTTTCTTTTTACTAAATTAATAAATTTCCATCTGCTAGTCATGATATATCCTAGTAGGCCATACCTAGCTAGGCCTCATCAGGTATTTATGACCACAAGGATAATGCATTCATGGAAGACATTATCTTCGACATCATGATGAATTGCCCAATAATACATTTAAGCTGTCTTTCCAGATTGGTTATGGAATTTTATATGGTCTACGTCTCCATTTCTCCTGTGGTTAGTTCAGTATCCTGTATCCATAGAAGACAATTCTAATATTAATACATTTTCTAAACAACTTTCATTGTTATTGTTGGATGCTGGCATCCTAAGGCAAGGGAGAAAACAATAAGAAGTCTTACAGATAAGATCCAGGTCTCCAACTCAGTTACACTGCCATCACCCCTGATTTACCAGTCTTCCATTTTGTCACTCTGCTTTTCTCATGGAGCGACCTGTAGCTGCTCAAATCCAGAGCATCCGCCATATAGTTTGCACTTTTCAGAGTAAACTGCAGATGTGATTTCTTTCACGGTTAGGCAAGTTTAGAATTCATCAATAAAAGTATACAACTTGCTTGAAACACTTTCTAAAACAAGGCTCCAAAACACTAAAAATTTGTACACGCACAGATGGGGACATAAACAGGATAGGCGACCCAGTACGTGTGAGGTGAGCAGCTCTGCACAGGAAGAGACTCCCCTCAGTCTCTGGGGCCTGCACCCTAGTTCAGGAAGCTGCTGTGTATTGTCCCGGTTGAGCAACTCTCCATGATTCATATGAAGAAATTGGAGTTTTTCTAAAACTCTGATATAGTATGGATTGGATCATAGTTTGTAATTCTATAAATTTCTCACAATTCTATAAATTTCTCTAATTCTATAAATTTCTCACAATTTCTCCGAAATTCTACTCAAAGTTTGTTTCATATTTTTCCAGCTTTCATACATGAGTACTACTTGTATTATTTTCACCTCATTATCTCCCACTTTTTCCTAAATGTTTTATTCTTCTCTAGCTATTATTGTTGTGTGCTTACACACACAAACACACAAGTATATGTGAATATACCCCGCTGAGTCCAAGACAAGTTTTGCTTGTGTTTATATGTGCTTGAGGATAACGCCAGTAGTCTTGTTCCTGGAGGATGATTTGTCTCTCTTTGTATCTGTCTCCTGTACCTCTTTATACAGCGTTCAAGCCTCATGAAGTTTTACTGCAATCTCAACACTTATTCTTTTTTTTTTTGAGTCTTTTTTTTTTATTAACTTGAGTGTTTCTTATTTACATTTCGAGTGTTATTCCCTTTCCCGGTTTCCAGGCAAACATCCCCCTAATCCCTCACCCTCCCCTTCTTTATGGGTGTTCCCCTCCCCACCCTCCCCCCATTGCTGCCCTCCCCCCAACAATCACGTTCACTGGGGGTTCAGTCTTAGCAGGACCCAGGGCTTCCCCTTCCACTGGTGCTCTTACTAGGATATTCATTGCTACCTATGAGGTCAGAGTCCAGGGTCAGTCCATGTATAGTCTTTAGGTAGTGGCTTAGTTCCTGGAAGCTCTGGTTGCTTGGCATTGTTGAACTTTTGGGGTCTCGAGCCCCTTCAAGCTTTTCCAGTTCTTTCTCTGATTCCTTCAACGGGGGTCCTATTCTCAGTTCAGTGGTTTGCTGCTGGCATTCGCCTCTGTATTTGCTGTATTCTGGCTGTGTCTCTCAGGAGCTATCTACATCCGGCTCCTGTCGGTCTGCACTTCTTTGCTTCATCCATCTTGTCTAATTGGGTGGCTGTATATGTATGGGCCACATGTGGGGCAGGCTCTGAATAGGTGTTCCTTCAGTCTCTGTTTAATCTTTGCCTCTCCCTTCCCTGCCAAGGGTATTCTTGTTCCCCTTTTAGAGAAGGAGTGAAGCATTCACATTTTGATCATCCGTCTTGAGTTTCATTTGTTCTAGGCATCTAGGGTAATTCAAGCATTTGGGCTAATAGCCACTTATCAGTGAGTGCATACCATGTATGTCTTTCTGTCAACACTTATTCTAATACCCACAGAGAACTGTAATTCTCACCCTTCATCAAAGGAGCTTCTTTTTCGCAGCAGATTATTACAGAAATCCAGAACTGAGAACAAATGACCGTAAGTGTTCAACCACAAGAGATGTATCTAGAACACAACCCTACAATGATATCAAAGTTATCAGGGAACAGAGACGAGGAGGAGGAAGACGGACTTGAAGGATAGTCAAAACCAGAGAACCAAGACGTCTGCTCTGCAGTGTTTTGTTCAACATCAAATCTGGTCTTTGGAGCTTGAGTCTGATTACACAAATGTCATCAAATTACACAAGTCAATGACAAGAAGAAATCGGATCCGTTTGCATGGCAGTTGCTATAACAAGTTAGCACCAAGCAAAATTTGTAGAAACGATGAGTCTACTTGAATTTCAGAGACATTATTAGAGGGATTACCACTGTACAGATTATAGATGTAGTCATAGAAACTTGAGTTAATTAGTATTTAATCACCAAATATATTTTTTATGCCCAGCTTCAGAAATAATGTGAACTATAAGCCATTTACATTGGACTCCTAAAACCTAACAATGTTACTGGGTGTTGCCTCCTACATAGTGTGCATTCTGTTCACAGTGAATATCTTCACATCTGGAAATTTCTAAAATGTTTAAGTTTTAACTTTTATCATGTGTATTGTTTCACTTTTATCATGTGAATTGTGAAATAACTATGTGGATGCCACTCACCATTCTTGAAAACCTATGTCTGTGACACATTTTAAAATCCTTTTCCCCTTTAATCCTTTTTTGTCATTTCCCTCCATTAAGGAAGTGATTTTATCTTTTCCACAGGCTAGAAACTTAATCATATCTCCCTTCTCTCTCTCTCTCTCTCTCTCTCTCTCTCTAAATATATATATATATAGTATATTCTATACTATATAATATATACTATATTCTATATGCTATACTTAGATGATAGACGAATATATTCATATACATATGCTTTTTCACTTGGGGAATATATATATATATTCACATGTGTACACACACACACACACACACACACACACCTTTTTCATTTGGGGTGAATGTTTTGAAATTATATCCTGCATTTTTCAACTGATTCTTCCAACAGGTCACAATCTCCAGGACACAAAAAACCATTCTCCACATAGGAAGGAAAGTGCAATATTTACTCTAGAACACTCAGAGTGTGGAGATATCCATTCATCTCAGGTACACATGAAACTGTCTCCAGAGAAGTCATTTGTTGAAACTCAAAACAGGCACCCATTACGATAAGAAAAACCTGATACTGAATGAGGCACCTTCTCCATCAATAATGGAATGGAGCTAGAAAACAGGGACAGAAAGGTTACACGTATGTGAACATTAAAATATTTTTCATAATAAATATATGAAAACAAAAAAAGTAAGTAAAATCATAAACTGAAATCACAACATTTCAAAGACTACATAATAATCTTCCCTCAAGATTAGAAAACCAGGAGCCAAGGGTGATAACATGTACATGTAGAGTCCTAAGGTAAGAGTCAGAGGCAGGAGAGGACACTGAGTTCAGGGTCAATCTGAGCCAGAGAGAGAGGGGAGTAAGTGATGGGAGGCCAGGAAGAGAGAGGGGGGAAGAAAAGAGGGGGGAGAGAAGGAGGGGAAGGAAGGAAGGAAGGAAGGAAGGAAGGAAGGAAGGAAGGAAGGAAGGAGACAGGGAAAAGGAGAGAGAGAAAAGAGGGGGGAGAGAGAACAGAGAGAGAAGAGAGGGAAGGGAGGGAAGAAAGGAGGGAAGCAGACAGGGAAAAGGAGAGAGAGAAAGAGAGAGGGGCAAAGAAGGGAGAGGGAGTGAGAAATATTAAGGAGGTAAGGTAAGGAAGGATTAGTATTGAAAAGAAAGACTCTTGGTAGTCATTAATTAGTTGTTCACACTTGGTTTGGTTTCTTTTCACTCGTGGTTCTATTGCCATGTTTAGCACATTTTTCTATGGAGATATTTATAAATATAATTCATTTACAGTCACTTCAACACCATGAAAAGAAAAATCAATTAATTTATCAGTTATACTATTGGTCAGCTTTATTGGTAGTTTCCAATTATTCACTATTATATGCAATGCTGCTTTGAATGTCCCTCTACATATATCCAGTACAAATGATATTTGAAGTACTTAATCAAACTGCTGAATCATAAAGTATGCACATAACTAAATTTAGTAGATAATAAAAAATTGGTTTTCAATTTTTGTTAAAGTAATTTGCATTCTTATTAGCAATGCATTTTGAAGTTAACATTGCCGTGATTTATGCCAATCAAGAGGATATGAAATGGTGTCACATTGTGGTTTGATTTTAATCCTCTTATTTTCCTAAAAAGATTTAGTATCTTTAAAAATATTTCCAGCCCATTCATGTTTTGTGGTCTGTGTGTCGATTAATAATATTTTTTAAGAGTTACATTATTTACATGAAGTGGATTTCATCAAAATAAATTTTGTACAAATAAAAAGTAAAAATATATTAGAAATAAGTAATTGGCACAAGAAAGAAGATTAATATAAATAGAGAAGACAAAAGAGATTGCCAAGAGATTAAGTTTTATCTAAATACGTTGAAAACGTATACAAAATGTCTCATGAAAGCCAATATGTATAACTGATACATACTGATTATAACTATCTACATGCACACACACTCACATGTGAACACACACATGTATGCACACACATATGTATGCACAAGTACACATACACACACTTGCATAGACACACGCATGTGCATGCACACACACATGCATGCACACAAATACATGCATGCATATGCATGCACAGACCTATACTTGCCTGTGTACATACATACATGCTTGAATGCAAGTGCACAAGCACACACATGCACACACACATATACATACACACACTCACACACATGCACTCACACATGGGTGCACACACACACACTCACACACATGCACCAGCACACACTAGTACACACACACCACTTTAAAAAAAAAGAATCTTTAAACTAATATTTGCTTCCTGGTCTTTCTTTTTACACATGTGTAGTTAGTTATTTTTCTGTGTTCACTGTGCGAATATGCTACCTACATTTCTCCTGTTTTCTTTCAACATTGGCTTGTTTCTTTGCTAGCCTTCAGATGTCCTTAAATTTACAAATTTTTAAATTTTAATGAACTCAACTATCTCTATTTGGTTTGTGCTATTTCTTTGTCTGCCTGCTATAAGAAATAATTTATTAAGATCTCTTCTTGAGACAGTTGCAAACTTTTGCACTTCACACTGAATCCCAGTCCACCTGGAGCTTCTGGCTGTGATATAAAGGGGCCATTGGTTTCATATGTCCACTGGAATGTTCTATTGCTATATAACTACTAAAGTCTTCTTTTTCTGCGACCAATGAGCATTTCTAAAATGGGGACTAATTAGAAATTAGGGTCAGTGAGCACAGATTTGGGTTTGAGTCTACAAGATATACTATGTATCCTTCACAATCCTTATTCCTACACTTTGAAATGTGTTCTACCTTCAAAATTCAGTGTGTGTGCGTGCCTGCATGCATGAATGTGTGCATGCGTGCGTGTGTGTGTGTGTGTGTGTGTGTGTGTGTGTCTGTGTCTGTGTACGTGGGCATGTGTACATAGGTCATAATGCCATAGAGCACACATAGAGGTCAGAAGGCATCCTTAGATGTCAGTTCTCACCTCTCTCCTACATTGTTATTAGTTGAATATACCTGACTAGATAGCTGGCCATGAGCTTCTGAGAATTCTCTTGTCTCTGATGTTGCCATACCTTAGTTTCCAATATATATATATATATTTCCTAATTCCACTTCAAACTGATCTTCTTTAGGAGATAACATTGGTGTTGTTTTAACTTCCTAAATAAATTCTATGTTAACTACCAACATCTTCCCTGGAACTTGGACCAGGCTTGTTTTGGACTTCTACATCAATAATGGAAACTCTCACCACCACCCATTTTCAGTCATGAGTAAGGGTGATCTGCCCACTGAGGTTCTCTTCTATGTCTTCCAGTATTTTTAATGCTTTTCTCCAAACCAGGAAAAAAAGTATTTCTAGATGCCTTAGATGTTGTATTTCTAGATGTTGCTGATAAGGGTGATCATTTAGAGTTTACTCTGTTGCTTCCTTTGTAACTGATATAAGGAAATGTGGCTAGTATTTTATAACGTTTGAAAAAGGTTACCATCCTCTAGTGTTTTCTACTTATTTTACAATTAGACTGTGGCTTTTCTAATAGTGAGAATAGATGTGATCAGTGGATGAGAATTGCTTCTTTCTTCTTTTTGACCCTTTTCTGGTCCTTTTTCCCCCTTCTCCCATGCATTTTATTTGTGTTCAGAGTTGTCACAAGTATAGTAGCTTAAAACAGCATAAACATATTCTCCCATGGAAGGCTAGGACAGAGCTGGGGTTGGAAAATCTCCATTCCGTGGGATGGCTCTACTAGAGACTCTGTCCTGGCCTCACGTAGTTCTGCAGGTACCAGGCGGTTACTTGCTGGCTTGTGGCTCCTTCATTCTAATCTGTGCCTTGTCTTCATAGGACGCTGTCCCTTGTCTTTGTCCAAATAACCTTATCCTTTCTCTACAAAGACAGCATTAATCAGGTTAAGGTTCACTACAGTCACAATGACTTCACCTTGAGAGCCTTCATTAATGACAACCACAAAGACTGTTTCCAGATAAGGTCACATTCTAAAAATCCAGATGAACATGAATTTGGGGGAAATCACTGTTCAACTCACTATCTGCATTGTCAGAAGACAACACAATACTGATTAGACATCCTTACCAGGTACTTACAACTAATCTTAAAATTTGGCCAATTGGACATTTTTTCTTTCACCATAACTATTGTAGTCCTGAAAAGATTATTCAGTTTTCAAGAAAAATAAATGATTAAAATCTCAATATTGGTTTCAAACTGGTGACTGTTATGGAATTAGGAGTACAGTGTCACCTAGTCTGCCTTAGAGTAAGGCCCCTGAGAAAGTACAGATGAGAACTTTAATCTATAGCTTCTAGTGCTCCTTTATCTGAGGATGATAATCTTATTGTATTTATGCTAACAACTGGATCAAATAGAAAACTGAGTTTTAAGAAAGTAGAGACACTACAAACCTCCTTTCGGACATAAGTTGGCTTAGGAAGAGAAGATGACCAACATTGACAAGCTATTGTGTCAGCTTCGTAGCTGAGACTTTTGTCTATGGTGCCTTCTGTTTAATAGATTTTACCAAAAGCTCTAAGATCGGTGCTCACTGTACCCATTCATGTTCATTCCTACTCCAATATCTTTCTTAGATTCCCTTGTCCTCAATTTTCTAGAGTTAGTTTTTTTTCCAAATATTAGCTAAATCCTCCAATCCATTTACCACTACCTTGAGTCCATGTCTCCTGCAGCCAAGTCTTTAAATTCCACAGGAATAAATTGTAATAAGCAGTTCTTTCCACTGCAATAATTAGTGTTCATCCTAAGCTTCAGGCGGCATGAAATAATAATGATATAAGAGGGCCACAGTGTGCTCACAGCCCTTCTAGTTCTGAACCAAGGCTCTCTAGTATTGGTTTTAAGAATATCCTTCTTGTTTATATAAAGACATCAGTTTAAGATGAAAGGGAGACAGTGATAGCTTGAAGCAGATGATACCAGGCCACCACTTAGTACAATTTAATTATTCTCTTCTGAGCTTCTTGGTTTTAGTGCTGAAAATATAAGACATTTCTGCTGTATTATGTACAGTTACTGTACCCAGATGACATAAAGACTTAATGGTTCTAGTATGACCTAATTCATCACAGATGGTTTTGGTAAAAAAGAAAGAAAGAAAGGAAGGAAGGAAGGAAGGAAGAAAGAAAGAAAGAAAGAAATCAGTTGGTTTGCAATGACCTGTACATTAAAACACAGCCAGTTGCACACCAGATACTACTTTTAACTGGGAAGAATTCTTTGTCATACAAAGATTATTTTATTGCAAATCCTAGAGCCCAATGCTATATCTGCTATTGAATATGCAGAAAAAAACACAGCTACCCTAGGCATAATCAAGAGCACTATTTTAGTAGACCAAGATGTCCTCAAACTCCGTATAAAGTCCAGGTGAACCTTAAATTGATCTTCCTCTTATTCAGCTTCCAAAGTGCAAAGATGATAAGGGGGCCCCACAATGCCTTACCCTTGCACTATTTCATTAGTTCCATTTATGTGACATAATTAGCAAGAGATCTTAAAGCCCAACCTAGTCCTGTTGCATAATTTTCTCTTGCTTTTTGCCCCATTCAAATCATGTTTTTCAATACACCTCAAACCAAATCAGTAAAACATTCACAAATACAGTGTTCCTAAAGTTGAAACAGGATTTTATGTATCTTCTCTCTAATCCAAACAGCTTCACCAAGGATGGCATGGGGAAAAGCTTCCACAGGCTATACTCTACTAAGTAGCATAACCAACATTACACTTCAAGTAGAGTCTACTAGAAAAGAATGTCTTGGTTTGCTTCACTTAAACTCCTAAAACGGCCACTACTGGCCACAAAATCACTGGTTTGTGGATCAGTAGATCATTCAGAGTACATGTCCCTTCCCATTCTCCAGATATAACTAGAATAGTGATCATAATGTGGTAAATATATACATGCATACAAAATGTGGTAAATAAATATACTGCATTACCCTGCAATGTGATAGAAAGGGGGTAGCACAATTCTGAAGACAGTAAATATGTATTTCTAAAAACAATGTGCCTTCGAGCCCCACTAATAAAATTACTGAAAAGAAACACATATTCTATATCTGACCAATAGACCCAGTGCCAGAAAATGAATGATAATTATGATATAGCCCTTAAGATATTGTTTCAAATACATTGCAGGTCAGTGCAGGTTGTAATTTCAGGGTACTCACTTGGCCCTCCTTAGCATAATGGCTCTTAATGCAACGGAAGGGGAACAAATGTCAATTGCTTCAAAGTTCTAAGTGTATCCTTTGTGAGTATGTAGTGGGGTCCTGAAAAACACCCACCAGGTAGCTTCTCTTCTCACGGAGATCAATGTAAAGCCAACTCCCATCAATGCCCACTTAGTACTTGGCCTGTATGGGTCTTCACCCTGGACAGGATGGTGGTCCGAGTCTCCTAGTAAAAATGTTAGCTAAGAATCTCTTTGTGGAGTATTCAGTTAAGCAGCTACATGGCTTCAGGTCTGTTTAAGGAAAGAACTAAAAAACTGTCATTATATACTTGTGGTAGCATATAATCTTTCGTAACCCAGTCCCCTTTCAGTCAATTCTATGCTCTGTAATAGCACAGAGCCAAAGTCTCAGAGAAGGGCTATGATCTTCCCTTGTAGTAGTTAACATCACCTTTCATCATTTGCATGTTCAGTTTATCTCTGCTTATGTAAATCATGGGACACTTAACTTGGCCGCCCATCCTTGCGACCCTCGAGAATAATATAGGCTGTCACCTGGGACCCCTACTGGTAAAGTCATGATCATTCTGATCTTACTTTTATGAAGAATGATTATATCCCCTTTGTTGTGTTTGTGATTTCTCCCAATCTAGAATTTCAATTTTTTACCTTTATTCCTACTGTTACTGAAGAATATATCATGATATCACATGTAGTTCTCAATCTAGCCTAAGGAGAACAGGCGTAAACCAAACTTAAAAGAAGCAAATGAAGAGACACACTGTCAGTAGTCATCTCAAGCACTTGCAGCTTGACTTTGGAATACAAAATTAGAAAAAAAATGTATAAAGTTCTTTAGAATCCCCTTCCCTTCCACAGCAGATGGGAGAACTGAGGGTGTATTTCTTAGCTCTCATCCTTAGTGGAGCAAAGCATACCAAGTAGCTGATTTTAGTTATCAGATATGCCTGAGGGAAAAAAAGGAAATAGGTCCACAGTTCAGCTAAGGTGAAACATATACAAATTATAGCAATCAAAAGCTTGTTACCACAGCGATGACTGTAGGGAAAGGTAAGGAGAGCCGGTGTTAGGCAAGATATAATTCAGGGCTGGTAGATCCGTTTAAAGTTTTAAAAATACTCATTTCATACTTTGCATCTGACAATTCCAGGAATCAGTTCTTGACTGTCAAATTCAACATCTGATATTTTCTTCCTCTAGCTTTCCTAAATGGAAAATTATTACATCATGTGCTGAATAAAGTTATATTGGTAGATATTGTTTCTTAACATCACCTAAGAAATGAAGTTGCAATTGAGTTTTATCGTCACGAAATGTACATCCAGGGTAGCTATCAATTCCCCTCTGTCGCGTTGCTTCGTGTTATGGGAATCAAAATTTTTGTTTGTTTATTGTTTGAGATGGCACCTTAATATGTTATGCTAAATGGTGTAGAATTTGTTATGTAGATAAGTCTGACTTCCAACAATGATGACCCTCCTGGATCTGCATTTCTGAGTGTGGAATCATATGTATACTCCACACTGTCTAGTACACAAACTAAGGTTTTTACCTGAGTGTTTTTGACCCAGAAAGCATGTGGCTTTGGATGCCAATGCAAATGGCTTCATTAAAGTCTCTAAAGACACTTGCTTCTTTTCTTTCTGTGAAGACAAGTTAAAGTTGGGAAATCATTGTTGTGGTCTGCTATTGAGGGGAATCTGTCCAGTCAAGGTGTCAATCTTCAGGAGTATCAATCCTTGAAGAAAACAGATTTTTATCTTCCTCCCCCCTCAAGTCATATTTGTCTCCTAACAGTATGTCAAGATGACTCATTAACTCAGTTTATAAAGAAGACTGAAAATAGAGAAAATAGAATATCTTGTTTTCTAGAGAAGTTACTCCTTTAAGTTTAATTCAGTTTCTTTTAAAGTCACATTAAAATTTAAAGAAACATTTAATACTTGGGGTTTTCTTTAGCACGGTAGTTTTTCCTGAAAAGTTGGAAAGACTTATTGCCATATGGAGTATCTAGAGCATGAAGTTTTCACTGCAGTAACATCTGCCTGCGGTGTACTAGTGTCACAAGCCTGTTTGTCCTCTTGTAGTTTTTACCCATCAGTAGTGCCACCTTTGACCATGAGACAGTCTTTTCACATGCTATCCCACTTACATTTCTGTACTTGCCTTGTTTGGGCTTTCCTAGCCTTTGCTTTCTACCATTCCACCACAGCCTGGGTTCAAGCTTCTTAACATCTCTCTCCTGGACCATTGAGATAACTTAATAAGTGAATAGCATATTTTCATATCTCCTCTAACCTGTTCTTCACGTTGTGGTCATAGCAATATCGTGATGTCCACATCATAGTCTTCACCACTCTTCTTCATAGAACACTAGCCATGCAACTTAAGCATGAACATCACTCTTCACCTAGCTCATGAACTCTACTATTCCCCATTCTCCCCATTCTTCCTAGAAGGTTCTTGTCAAACCCCTTAGTTCCCCAGGTACTCTTAAGAACTCTTTAAATCCAGCTTCTATGATCACCATCTGGGTCCCTTGCAGTCAATCGTACATTTCACCACACTCCACTATGTGATAAAAGAGAGTCATTTGATGGTCTCACCAATGGTCTAGATTTCAGATGTCTTTATATTTAATCCTCATAGAGTACCAGAAACTAAAGATTATGGCATATTTGTTTCATGTTTGTAAAATGATTATAAATGATTGGATGAGTAAACTCTGTATTTCCACTGAGATATAAAGCTAACCAAGATTAGGGATGATTACCATTGAGAATAGACAGATACACAATGCAAGTTGGTGTAAAATACATGATAAACAGAGGATACTAAAAATACATCTTTACCCATTTAATTTTTATTCAAACTTGCTTGCCATGTTTTCAGTCTTTTTAAAGTTTAATTTCATTAAATTTTTACTGTAAAAAGACACTATCAGATGATAGCTCTTATTTTCAGGGAATTATTACCTAGTATTTCTGCAGAAATTATGACTTATATTACCTAATAGAAACATACTTTGAGTAGAGTGCTTTCACATTAATGTTGAATTTAAATTGTTTCACACAACAGTGGCAAGCAATAATACTGTAGTGTTTCTTTAATGTATTATGGCTTTCTAGTCTTACTCTGATTTCACAAGGCAACCGACAAATATGTAAACAAAAGGAATATTTAGAATGATTTTGCATTAAAGTGTCACAACATTTATACTTTGTAATAAGGACAATGAGATTAAGCAATAATAAAAATATATGAGGTATTAAAACTAGGATATAGGTTCAGAGGAATAAAAAAGATAAAGGGATGCGGAATCCACACACTAGAGTACAGAGCATTACTATAAAAATAAATAGGAGATAAAAATACCTATGGATGTAAAATCAATGATATTAAATAACTTACCATGTGACCTTCAAGGATGTAATTAACTCTCACAGAAAGATTACTGTTTCCTTTATGAATTGTATTACATGTATATGTAACTTACAATACAATGCACACACACAGATACACACATATATATTCAACATGCCAGTTGAGCCCATGTTAAGAAACATTTTTAATATATACGTTACATCAATGAAGTTTCACTAATCAGCATGTGTAGGCTAAGCTCTCCCATCCCTACACACTCCTTAAGTAGTTTTTAAGGCATCTGAGTTTTCCAAAACACCTTTGCCTTCCAATATACCTTACCATTTATTCAGGGATTTTCAACTTATTCATTTACAATTTATTCATGGATGGTCAACTGACAAAGGTTGAATAATGGTATGAAATTATTTTCATTTATATTTTAGTCTGTTGTTTGACTGTGTGACCACATTATTCTTTCAGCTTATTTTTGCCTACCATTCTTTAAATGACAGAAAGTAAAGAAAATCACACACACACACACACACACACACACACACACACACACACACACATACATCAACGGTATAATATACTGTGTATATACACACATAAAAATTATATATATCTTACAAATTAAATTATATATTAAGGTCTAATTGCTTCAAATTACCTAAATACGATAGAAAAAGGCATTCTTTCTATTTTGAAAGGAAATGCATTAACTATAGTGGAAGCAGTTACGTGAACAGGTATCTGAAATGCCCTAATGAGCTCACTCCTTCCTTCTTATGTACATAATTGTAACTGTCAGATGTAAAGGACAGCACGAAAGGCTTCGCAGCACTCTCATCTGAGAACCTTATTGAAATTGATATCCATTTACTTGCAGGAATTACATTAACTATATTATAAAAGGGATCACAGAATTATGTTCAGAATTATTTCCAACTGCTTACTCTTAATTGGTTCTACATTAGAAATGGAAAATAAAGAGGACAGAAACACCATCCAACATTTTACCAATTAGGCTACATACTACCAAGGAAAATTAAAACCACTCATTTCTTTTATGTTTTTTTAATCCATTATAAGTACTACAACCATTCAGACATTCAAAACCAACAACCAGTCCAACAATTCTTTTTTGAAAAAAATTTATTCTTTCATACAATACATCCTCACCACAGTTTCTCCCCTCTTTGCTCCTACAAGCTGTCCCCGACTCCCTTCTCCCATGGATCTACTCCCCCTAAGTTTCCCTTTAGAAAACAGCAGGCCTCTAAGAACCAACCAAAAGGACTGTGGTGGTTTGAGAAGTTTTGCCACCCCATAGATTCATGGATTTGAATGCTTGGCCTATAGGGAGTGGCACTATTAGAAAATGTGAGCTTGTTGGAATAGTTATGGCATTGTTGGAGGAAGTGTGTCACTTCAGAGGCAGGCTTTGAAGACTCATATATAATCTCAAGCTACACCCAGTGTGGAATTGCAGTCTCCCCCTTGCTGCCTTTGGATCAAGTTGGAGAACTCTTCTTGGCTCCTCCAGCACCATGTCTGCCTGCATGCTGCCGTGCCTCCCGCCATATTGGACTAAACCTCTAAAACTGTAAGCCAGTACCAATTAAATGCTTGGCACTGAAAGGGTTGCTTTGGTCATGGTATCTCTTCGAAGCAATAAAACCCTAACTAAGACAAGGACAAGCCAAAACACAGTAAGAGGAGGTGAAAGGTTGGCCAGGGAAATCTAATAGGAGAAAAAGGCTCTCAAGAACAGCCAACAGAGTCAGAGACCCACACACTCACTCCCTGCAGGAGTCAACAATCCGTTATATTTAAAAGGAAAAAACAATGCCATGTGAAGCTCATTCGGCACCTCAAAAATACTAAGTAAATCCTTGCTATAAAAATATAAATGCTTAAATGTTTGGGAAAATATTCTGTTACTTTCCTAACATTTTTAGTATCTCGTGGGAAATGTCTGTTAAGACTTCATCTTTGAAATGAAGTATTTAAGCACATAATTTAGAAAATGCTGAAATGAGCCTTTCAAATGAATTTCTGAATTTATCACAACCTACCCCAAATTTTCGTGCCCTAGTTGACAGACTATGACCCATCACACACAGAAATCAGTACCGTTCCATCCTGAGGTGCACATAGGTCTGAGAAGTGTAGCATCAGCGTAAACACTATCAAGATCACTGGTGGTGGCAGCTTTATGCTCTTGCTTTGTTATAACTCTAGCTCAAACCTATAAGAACTTTTATGACGATAAATATTAAAGTATACTGTTTGTACATTGGGCCGTTCTTCATTTCAACTGAGGAGAAAACTGAAATAAAAGAATTTGAGCCTTGTAAAAGAAATTTTAAATGGTTGCAATGAAAGTCATTCTCTGAAATTGCTAGCAGCAGTGCTCATAGAGCAGATTTTTAAATAGGGCTTTAAAGTAGTTGGTGAAAACAGTATCAACTCCTGGCCATTTCTTAGAGGGACAAGAAATTTTTTCTACTCAGGGAAGATAATGACAGAGGAGACCATTTTTTAGAAGGTTCACAATAAGAAACAATGAGGACCAACAATAATTTTTATAATTTTAATAAAAGTGTCTATCTATATGTCAGAAAGTCCTATTTGTAGATGCTAGGAATTAAACCAAAAAAAAAAAAAACATGATGGTCAGGCATTTTATTACTGAGATGTATTCACAGCCTAAAAGCCAAATTTTAAGAAAGTGTAGTAATAAATAGGAAGGACGTAGAGTTGCAACAGCTTAAAGCTATCTGGAGCGCATACTAAGATACTATCTTAAAAAGTATTGCCTCCTAAAAAGACTAATCAATTAAAAGTTGTGTCTGGACACACGCACACACACACACACACACACACACACACACACACACATTTATGAATATATCATGGTTTTTCATTTGTTTGTTTGTTTTAGACGTTTCAGAGATTAAGGGAATGGCCAACCAATGATGAACCCAACTTGAGACCCATCCCATGTAAGAGAGAAAATCCCTGAATCTATTAATAATACTCTGTTATGCTTGCAGTCAGAGGCCTAGCATAGCTGTCTTCTGAGAGGCTTCATACAGCAGTGTATGGAAACAGAAGCAGAGATCCACAGCCAAATATGAGGAGGAGTTCTGGGAGTCTTGTGGAAGAGTGGGAGATTGAATTGAACAAACTGGAGATATCAAGGAATGACCACAAAAACGACCTACTGGGTCACCTAATCTGGGTTCACGGGGCCTCACAGAGACTGAACCACCAACCAAGGAACATGCAGGGGCTAGACTTAGGCATCCTACACATTTGTAGCAGATGTGCAACTTGGTCTTTATGTGGGTCTCCTAACAATTGAAGCAAGAGCTGTCTTTAACTCTGTTGCCTGCCATTGGATCCCTTTCCAACTGCACTGCCTTCTTGGGCTGCAGTGGAAGAGGATGTGCTTAGTCTTATATGACTGGGTGTCCCAGGGTGAGGGACATCTCTGAGGAGGAGAGGTAGGGGTAATGAAGGGAAGAAATTTGTAGGGGTAAGACTGGGAGGAGAGGAGGTTGCAGAGGGAGCAATCAAATCAGAATGTAAAGTGAATAAATACATAAATCAAAAAGACTGAAAAAAGTTTCACATTAGAGAACAATGGAAAATAATAATTTTTATAATTTTAATAAACATTATGCATAAAATCTATTTGTAGGTGCTAGACATGCTAGTCAGGCTTTTTATCACTGAGATGTATCCCCAGTCCGAAAGCCAAATTTTAAGAAATTTACAAGCTGCATTTATTCGGCTGTATCATTGCTGCTATTCTTTCTCCTCAGTCTACAAAATGCTGTGCCCTCTGGGTTTTCCTCTTGCCTTACTTCCTGCTCTCTTCCAGTTGTCCATGTTTGTTGCACTTCATCTCCCTACTATCTTTTATGATAGGCTCAATTCCTTTATTATCAATCTAGGAAATACAATCCAATCTTGTGATTTCATTTTATCAATATGCACATTGACTTTATATCTTTGTGTAATTCACAAACCTGCAACTCCATTCCTTATTACTCAAAAATTAATATGTTTTACTGACTTACAACATATTGACTTGGACATCTAGTAGTTAATGAAACCCTAACTGAATCTGTTACTTCAGTGACCAAAGGGCAAAGAACTTGTAATTTGCTTTGCTTGTAATTTCTATCTCTGTGTAATAAACCCACCATCTTCCCTGGAAGTCATTTCTGGACTAGACAACACTGGTCTCCCTTGACTTAAAACTCTATTTCTAATTCATCAGCAAGTATACTTCCCAAGATACATCCTGATCACCTCCTTTCAATTTCAATTCTAGCCACCAAAATGTATCCCTTGAATAGTAGGAACAGCTGTGTAAATTCTGCGCTAGTCACTTCTCAGGTTTATGTAGCTTCCAATGTTCAGTTTCTAACAATTATATTAAATCTCGACTCTCCCCCATGAATTACCATCTAACGAGTTTCTACTACATTTTGGATGAAGTAGGGAACCCGTTGGAGCTACTTTAGTTCCTGGGTAACCCTCTCTACTCTCTTACCACACCCTTTAAATGTATCTACTTGGTCTCTTTCTCAACACTTTGTGGTTACTCTTCTTTATGTCTGATCAACTCCCCTCCCTCAAATATTTACATGAATATCCTTTTTTCACCAGTCAAATTATAGCTTTCATGTGTTGTTCTCTGAATCAAAGCCCTCAATGGCTACATCATATTAAAATATCCTACCTGAAATTTTTTACCTCATAGTTAACCTCTTTTACCACATAACATAAACTCTTGGGGTAGTTTTCTTTTTTATTTCAGACTCTTTTAAATAAATATATTTAAAATTTAATCCCCTTTCCTTTTCTTCCCTTCAAACTCTTCCATGCCTCCTCCCTTCAGTGAGTACCATTCTTTCCCTCACTCCAACTCAAATTGATGACCTTCTTTTTTTATTGATTATTAGTTACATAGATAGGCAGACAGACAGACAGACAGACAGACAGATAGATAGAAAGAAGATACACAAATATATAAATACAGCCTGCTATTGTCTGTGTGTATATCATCTCAGGGAGGACTACTTTGTATTAGATAACCAATTAGGAATCTCATCCCCTAAAGAGGCTAATTCTCTCTCAGCAATCATCAGTTGCCTTTAGTTCTTTGAGGGTTGGACCTGTTGTATTAATATCACTACTCAAATCACCCCAGCAGAAGAGTGGGTTCTTTGCCACCCACCCAATGTTCTAGATTCCCAACACACATACACACACACACACACACACACACACACACACACAAACACACACACACAACCTTCTATTTGAATATGCCTTAAACACCACAATGGGCAGGCCACTCCTAAACTTCTATATTGCTTCTGACTCCCCTCTGATACTCCTGAACTATTACTTACTAAAATGTATATTCCACCTTTGCTACCCCAGACACAGTTAAGCAGGGGTCCCTTGGGGCCACTCTTCCTAGATTCTTAGATGATTGCTACTCATGTCTTCTGCAACTCTCCTGCCTCATCCTCCTGCTTCCCCAGCATGGCAGTACTTCCTCAGTACTGTGGTTCCCTTGCCCAGGAAGTCGAGAAAGTCCTGCCTCTGCCTCTGCCCAGCCTTTGGCCGCTAGAAACTGTATTTACCAATTAGAGCCAACTGGGTGCGGGACCCACAGGGTCTTACATGCAGATCTGCAAATTCCCATGTGATTTGGGAACCCAATTAACATAATATAAGCAATTAACCAAATCCACAGCATGGACCCATCAAGGTCTCCCCCACCCCTTTTCATGTTAGTAGGTCTGTCCGGTATTGTCACTGTTCAAATATTCCTTAGGCAACCATAACTAGGAGACACTGTCTCACAGAAGACTTGTTCCACTGACTTACAATCTTTCCACCCTGTATTTCATGATCTAACCTAAAGGCTTCTTTTCTGCCATCTAGCTTCCATAGTACAGAAAGTGCTATGCAAGTTCCCAAGGCGAAGAAGCAATCAGCAGTCCTGTGCAGCTGCCACACCTATGAACCAGAACGATGAGCAGATGTTTCCAAGGGTGCAATATTGGCACTGCTGTTGGGAGTAACCAACAGCTGTCTAATTGGAATAAGTAAGGTCTCCTCAAGAGGAAGGAAATCATAGATGATACTAAAATCCTAGACAACTACCTGAGACTCAGAGAGCATGGATCTCAGAAGGGATGTTTCTGCTGTCATTCGACTAGATCAGCGTAATTCCTAACTACACTCTAAAATGCATTTTTATACCACAGATAACTGTAGCATTCATGCTTTGTCAAAGAAGTTTCCCTTTAAAGCAACAGTAGACCATTACAGAAAGCCATCAATTGACACAATACAGAGATCAACAGGTCATTGGATGTCTAGTCCCAAAGGACACATCTACAATGCAACCCTTACACCTGAAGCTCAGGAAGAATTTTTTAAACCTCATTTTTCCAGTATAGTTCCGTTGTTTAGATTGGTGACACAATATACTACACCAACATTTGTTGGCTGACTATAAACGAACCTGTAAGCCATCAGGAAAGCAGCTTTGAGGATATCTGCTGCCCTTATAGATCTTAGGAAATTCCTCAGCTTTAAAGAAAAAGATGCTCTTGGACTGTGGTGTATGTTGTTGTGGGAAACCAAACACGTGTTGGTCTTCAGCATTCTTCATCTTCTGACATTCAGACCTTTTGATAGACACCTTCCACAATGCCTCGTAGACAGAATGTATGGACAGAATATGGCAAAAAGCGATATCATATGACTTGCAAGGAATCGCAAGAGATTCCAGTCACGTTGTAATACTCCCTTAGTGGAAAGCCACTCACCATGTCAAAAAGCATCTTATCCGGGGAGTTGCAACTGTTCAGGACTAGAAGCCACCGGCTAGCACTAGCAGCAATCTGCTAGGTGTGAGATGAACCATGTTAGAAGCAGGTTTGCAGCCAACACCAAACTTTTGCTGGGGAGCATACCTAGCCACAGGCTCACGGGCAAGAGGCTGCCACAGTTCTATCCCCAGACACTGTGATAGACTTGAGGATTACTGTGGCATAACAACAGTAAATTGGGTAGTCACTGTGCTGATTTTCCAAGTTTCCAAATGTCTTCCAAAGTGAGAAACGATATGTCACTTCGGCGTCTTCTTTTCTCTGGCATTCGGCTCACTGCACCATCAAATATCATCCGGAGTCTGCAAATCTTGTTTTAATGAGCCTAGGCTATTGTAGTAAAGAAACAAAAGACTACAGTTTCTTTGGGATCTGATAACTTTGCTTCCTGCTCTTCGACACAAAGAATACCCCCAGAAAGTGCAAATTTGACTAGCTTCTAGGTATGCAAGAGAGAAAAATCAAGCATGAAAAAAAATTTTAATATATGAATATGGAAACAAGAATTATACTTATTTCTGGGCATTATGGAGGAAAGGTTATGGGCATCCATATAAAGCCCTTAGCATTATGGTTGATCCATGGGTATTGCTAAATAAATATTGCTTGCTTATTATTGACTTTCTTCGACTTGTCTCCTTTTTCTGTGTGGCCAAGCTTTTAAGTTACTAAAATAGATTAGTGGAAACATCATAATATAAACTCCCAACACTGTACAATAGCTGGTGATTTATAGGAGAGAAGTGTTTTCTAAAACCTGTTATCATAAATTGAGGATGGACTTTTTAATACATCCATATTCAGGAAAAATTGGGTTGAAAATTAACCAAAGGCTTGGTTATCTAAATTATACTGGGAGATTGTCATCTTAACATTCTGAAAACTAGAGAAGGATGAGTCAGAGACTTAAAAAAATGTATAAGAAAGTAAAAGCAGCCAGAGATTGACTTGAATGTCATTATCTTATTGCCTCTTGGAACTAAAAATGTATTGTTTCTCATATAAAGCAAAGCACTGAAAACTATTTGGCAGCAAGGTTATTATTTCACATATAATTACATCTCATACAGAGGTGCATTGGCAGACATGTGGTGGCTAAATTGTCCATTTTCAACTGGAAAAAGAAATACATTTCTTTTTTCACTTACATCAGTCAAGAAGATAGCCGCCCACAGGAAGAGGTAAAGACTTATTTGACACTAGATCTATAACCAATGATTTTAGTTATCACTTGAAATTAGTGAGAATCTTGAAAGAGGCTTAAGACTTTCTGAAGAGCAATTTGGTACCACAGTGAAACAGCAATTGAAATGGAAAGGTTAAAAAAAAGAAGAGAGAGAGAGAAAAGAAAAAGAAAAAAATGCTATTTTTATTCCGAGACTGTGTTTGGATTAAGGGATTTCTAAAATAGGATTTCTCGTAGACAGATAACTTCTAAAAGCATGCATGCATTAATCTACCATTTTTGACAATAAGTTAAGCATTTGATTAAATCATCTTCTCTATAAAACAATTAGGCAAATCCCGAGTCAATGACTATATGAACCGTCATCCCGGATACACAGGTGAGAGCATTGTTTATAAAATCCAAACATTAGCTTCCAGCCCGAAAAGCTGCCATTCTGAATGTTTATTAAGTCATCAGAAGCATTATTATTTTAGATAAATATGGTCTGCAGGTATCTACAATATCAAATATCTATAACCATGAAACAGGGAAAATGTCAAAATCTCAGTTCCTTTTATTTAAAAAAAAACTCATATTTATAAGAAAGAGCTAACTTGAGTCAACAAAGGCATGCAGGTCAATGTTCCTAGAGAATGTTCAATTACTATAGATGTGCCTGTCTGAGGGGGTATGTGACTGAAGGTCACATTCACAGCCTCCTACTCCTGGCTGCTTAAGAAATACCTTCACTTCTGCAGAAGTCCCAGCATATGAATAGTCAGGGAACGTGATTATTTGGTAAAGTTGTCCAGCCTACAAATACCAAATTCTCAAAAAAGTTGTAATGCTCTTGTTAGTAGGAAGGAGGGTTATGGCTAGCATACAAACACAGATTATATTTCCCCCCCACAGAACCACTCCCATTCTTTTTTTCCACAAAGATGACAGATTTTAAAATATATTTGAATTAAATATAATTATATCACTTCCCCCTTCTCTTTTTGCCTTCCCATGCAACCCCCCACTCCCTCTCAAATTAATGATCCATTTTTCATCACCAGTTATGAGCAAATTTGTCAAAGGAAACTCAGGGAAAATGGAAACCAAGGCAAAGACGAGGGGAAGGTGAAAACAGTAACAAGGGAGAAAATGTCTTCCTTGATGACAAAGTCAAGAAAGTGCGGTCATTATCTTTCCACAGTTTACAATGTAATCTTCCTCAATGCACCTTGTCTGGAAGAGCATTAGCACCTCTAGGTTAACAGTTATTACACAAAGGCAGTGGTTGGGATTAGAAACACATTGTAATATTGCAAAGGTATTTTGTGCTTGTTTTTGTAATCAGTTTAGATACAAATTTATAAAAATTACTAGTGTTTTTTTTTTTGATAGAGTGAGAATTTCCCTTTAGGACCAAACCATAATAAATGCCTTTCCACTGAGTGCCAAGCATCCCTGCTCCCCAAACACATTTTTATCACCCTTATCCTAAGGAGTTCAGAGCATCTTCAATGTCCATCTTCCTACCCTCTGCTCTTCCTACTTTCAAGATACTTCCTTCCCCATTTCTTATGTGAAGAATGTCAGGAATGTTTTGCTTAAGCTCTCTCTTTATGATCCCTTTTGTGTTGATTACTCTTCCTATTGCTGTGGTAAAATGCCCCAATGAAAGCAATTAAATAGGAAACGGGCTTATTTCGGCTCAGCGTTTTAGTTTATAGTCTGCAGCGGGGAAAGTCACAGCAGGAAGAATTTTTTTAATAATTTATTTATTTTTATTCACTTTACATCCTGATCCCCCATCACTTCTTTCCTTCCAATACAACCCTTACAAATCCTTCCCTGTTATCTCCTCCTTGGAGAAGGGGGAGTCTCTCACTTGGGAACCACCCTACCTGAGACACCCAGACTAGGCACATCTCTCCCACTGAGGTCCAACCAGTCCATGGGTGCAGACAGGAACCTAGCATAACGGGCTTCTGAAAGGCTTTATCCAGCAGTGAATGGAGGCAGATGCAGAGACCCACAACCAAGCATCAGGAGGAGTCTTATGGAAAAGTGGAGGATAGAATTGAGCAATTCAGAGGGGTTAAGGACATCACAAGAATACCTACAGACTTGACAGCAGCAAGAATTCCCAGGCAAGTCATCACATTGCATCCACAGTCACAAAGAATGCTTCTTTTCGCCTCAATTTCTCCTCCTTATTAGCCCTGGGAAAGATGTTGCCCACAGTGGGCAGGCCATCTTACCTCAACGTAATCAACCAGAGATGTGGCCAGTTAATGACTGACTTTGACTCTAGAAACCTGTCTCTCGGGAAAGACTGTCTAGGCTTGGTCATGGTCACGGTCACAGTCACGGTCACAGTCATGTAGGAGCGGACTGTAAACTGTGAGCCCTTAGCACCTTCTCTTTCTTCCTCAGCTAACTTTTCTCCCAAGCAGTGCCCATGGCCTGCACTTCCAGGGTACTCCTCTGTACATGCAGGGTTTCAGACACAAGCATTTATAGAAAACACTTGCTAAGTTTAACAGATTTGAGGATCAAATTCAAATAGAAGGACAAATGTTTTAGAGTTATATTTATTTCTAACACAGAAAGGTTAGAAGGATATGGTAAGGATAACCGTTTGATTCCTCATCTGAGCATAAATTAAGGTGGCAATAAACTACACGTCTCTTAGGACAATACTAAGCACCTTAGCAGAAATACATATATGAACATGTTTTGAAAACTACAAGTTTGTCCATGTCCACAGGATCTAGCTTGCATACTGTGAAAAAAGTTGGAATTAGAATAAATGAGCATTTTGTGAGAAGTTCTGTTTTATAGACACAGGGAAAGGGAGAGAGAGAAGGAAATTTTAAAATTCTATGTATTTGTGTGTGTGTGTGTGTATATACATATATACAAAATAAATATATATAACATATATCATGTAAACATACAAAAATATATAAGATTGTATATATGTATCTAAACTTTATTAAAAGGGTTTTTCTATGCTTTGAAGATCATGGATAGCAATAAGAAGCAAGACAACTGAATAGACATGGCTATCTATAATAAAGACCTAAAAATCTATTCATAAAGAGTGGAGCAAAAACTGAAGGAACCGCCATCCAGAGACTGCCCCACCTTAGGATCCATCCCATATACAGTTACCAAACTCAGACACTACTGGGGATGCCAAGAAGTGCATGCTGACAGGAGCCTGATATAGCTTTGTCCTGAGAGGCTCTGACAGAGCCTGACAAATACTGAAGCAGATGGCTCGCAGCCAATCATTGGACTGAGAACAGGGTCCCCACTGGAGGAGTTAGAGAAAGGATTGAAGGAGCTGAAAGGGTTTGGAACCCCATAGGAAGAACAATATCAACCAACCAGACACCCCAAAACTTCCATGGACTAAACCACCAACCAAAGAGTACACATGGGGCGACCAATAGCTCCAGCCGAATACGTAGCGGAGGATAGCCTTGTTGGGCCTTAATAGGAGGAGAGGCCTTTGGTTCTGTGAAAGCTCAATGCTCAGTGTAGGCGCAATGCCAGGGCAGGGAGGAGGGAGGGAGTGGGTGGGTGGGAGAACACCCTCACAGAAGAAGGGGGAGGAGGATGGGATAGGGAATTTCCAGAGGGGAACCTGGGAAAGGGAATAACATTTGGAATGCAAATAAAGAAAATATCCAATAAAAGAAAAGGGGGGGGGGAGTGACTATGGTTACAATCGTAATAGAAAATAGTGTTCGCTGCAAGACTGTCATAAAAAAAAAAGAAAGAAAGAAAGAAAAGACTTAGCTCTGTAAATTAGGTTAACCGTCCTCGAAGAATAAGTCCTAACCACTGCTGTACCCTCAAACTCCGGATTTATTTCTCGGTTACTGAAAAAGCAAACAAAGAGGCATTTTTAAAACGCAAGCCATTGCGGAGACGTGTGAGCTATGACAAGCACATTAGGACGGCTCTCTATTTCTCATCCTGCAAAAGCACCTTCAGTAGCAGAGGCGTGTTACCTCCCAGGTGACATTCATCAGCCTCTCATTCCCTTTCTTTTAATTCTCTCCTCCTATGTCATGCTGGGTACCTGAGAAGGACGAAGCTGGAACAGTAAATGCCCCATCATCTGGGTCTCTGGGATCAAAGGAAAGTTAGGGGTGGTGCCCATCCACAATTAATCACTGATAGTGATGTCTTTATTGGCCACTGACCTTGCAGTGAGTTATATGAGTAATAAGAAGGTTCTCCGTTACCCCAATCCCTGAATTCTTGGAGGAAGACATAAATCACTCCAGCCTCATGAATTTCTCATATCTACAACGCAGACTTCCAAATTTCCCACAGAGGATGCAGGAGAACCACTTATTTTTAACCAGTTGTTCAAAAATAATTTTTCAGCTTGTTCAGGTGTCACACAAGGAGGCCGGTGATTGAGGTGATCTGACTGAGAGTGACCCGGGGATCCAAGGTGGATGTCGGTAAGAAGCCCGGGAGCAGCGGATAGCTTCCATCATCCAGTTTCGAGCTTGTTGGCTCTCTCGCTTCCCTAACCTTACGCTCGAAGCAACAATCATGGCAGATTGCCTCATTCTGTTCCATTAAGAACTGAAGCGTACAGTAAATCAAATTCCATACTGACACATCTTGCTTTGGTGGTATGACAAGTTGCTTCTTGGCTGAAATTCAGATGAAGAATATCTGGGTTTTGGAAATATACTTCTCTGTATTCTCTCTTGACTGAGACTTAAAATGTAAGTATTGTACAGTACCAGAAAAAAAAAAATAAGGACATAGAAATGACAAAGGGATGGCCTCTTTTAGTAATACCAGAAGCATCTTCCTGTCATTTCTTTTTTTTTTAAGATTTATTTATTTATTATATATAAGTACACACTGTAGCTGTCTTCAGACACACCAGAAGAGGGCATCGGATCTCTGTACAGATGGTTGTGAGCCACCATGTGGTTGCTGGGAATTGAACTCATAACCTCTGGAAGAGCAGTCAGTGCTCTTAACCGCTGAGCCATCTCTCCAGCCCCTTCCTGTCATTTCTTAATAACTATATTTTTGAGAAAGAAAAGTAGTAATATATTTTCAACTTCTTTCTTTTAAAACATTACTTTATTAACTTTGGAGGAATGTTATAAATGCAATGATTTTTTTATCGTATTCATTCATGCACTATTTTTCTTTTCTTTTCTTTTTTTTTTTTTTTTTTTTTTTTTTTTTTTTTTTTTTTTTTTTTTTTTTGGAGCTGGGGACCGAACCTAGGGCCTTGCATTTACTAGGCAAGCGCTCTACCACTGAGCTAAATCTCCAACGCCTCTTGCACTATTTCTTTAACTCCTCCCAGATCCTGACTTCATAAACTCTTTTTTGTTGTTGTTGATTTTTATAACCCACTGAGTTCTATTTGTCCTGACAGGTATTCAAACAGATAGGACCATCCATTGGGGCATGATTGACCTACAGCGCTAAAGAAAACTGTCTCTCTCTCTCTTCCCTAGCAGCTATCAACAGTCTAATAAGGCCTTAAGGAGGTGTGCGGGCTTGTGAGAATTCTTCTGTGTACACTAGAATGTGGACTGTAAGACTTTCTTTAAAATAACAATGAGTTTCTAATGTAAACATCTAATACTAGGATACAATTACATAATATACAAAAATATGCTGTGGTATACAGGGACCAACCAACCACATTGGTTTTTCTTAAAAGTAATGTTCATTTTAGTCAATTAAGGTCAGAAAAGAAATCTATTCTTATAAAGACAGTCTGTGACCAAAACATTTTTTCAAATGTTAATTTTCAAGTTAACAATGAGGGAGTCTGATCACAACATGAGATGGATACCTGAGATATATGGTATTAAAATAGTTAGTGGTAAAGGGGCTTTTTTTTCAATATTTAGTCTGCTTAGTTGCTATTTTGATGCAGAGAAGAGACTAATAATCCTAGAATGTCATTTTCGCCCCTAAAAGTTCAGTGAACAAAATAAAATATACCTTTACATACAACTAGGTACAAGAATACCTAAGAGAAGTTTGTGAAAATTGGATTAAACCATGGTTTAGTAATTTGGAACATAAATATTTGTTTTAACAATAATTATTTGATTTTCAATACTTCAGCACTTAGAGGCAGAAACAGGGGGCTCAGAAATTAAAGGTCACCCTCATCTACAATAAATCTGATAGCAACTTAATCTGCCTTTCCACTCATCAAAAAGTCTAACTACAACAATAATTCAACTTTCATTAAAAAAAAAAATCTGGTCTTGACCTTATAGAGGGTGAGAATTTGATACGCAAGAAAGCAGAAGGTAGGTGGAGTCATGATGACCCCAGAAATAAAGTCACAAAATACGTCAGAAGTAATACCGATATCTGACGTGTGATGTCCACCTGAGGACTAAAACCACTCTACATATCTGTATGGTTTAGCTAACCACATTCACCCTAAATCCTAGAGTGAAAGACTATCAGTGTTAAACCCATTCAGAAGCCAAGACTTAAATCACTTAGAATAACCTGCTTAAGTGAGTGTTGAGTTCGGTATTCATGCAGAGTCTTGTCCATGCCTGCAACACTTTCTGTGGTTCTTTGTAGACCAATTTGGTTTTGAGGGGACCAAAAGAACTAAACAATACATACCCTGTGAATGGTGTTAGAGTACAAGAAGCTAGTGATTTTCTTTTTCTGAGCTAAGAAAATGGTACTAATGTGATACTTTAGAAAATCATCTGATATCCACAAGCACATTCAGCAGATGGGAGTGGATACCATTTAAATTGAGAAAAGAGTGCTGGATACATTAACCTCTTTCTCCAAATCTGCCCTTTCCCATCCCTACCTCTGAGTTCATAGCTCGCCCCTTTGAGTGTGGTGCTTATTTTCCAAGTAAATTCAAAGTAAACTACAAACCTGTGGAGATTATGACTTAATTTCATAAAGTTAATGATGGTGCAGCTGTGCTTGTCTAGTGGCCTCAAGAAATTAACACCCTTTTGAAGAATTAACTAATGTGGATGCAAAATAGCAGAACTTGTTAGCATAAACTTTCTGGACAAATATTTCTTTCAATATTTTGAAGGCCTGCCTTCAAAAAACTTTACATTGATGATTCCTTATCATAATCGATCAAAACCAGGAAATATATTTTAAACATAATACATATTATATTTTTTTCTTCATGTTTAAGATTAAATTCTAATCGGATTTTTTAAATCCATATATAAGCACTACATGTCATGTCACCAAATGAAGTTTTGAGTACCAGGAAACGGTTACATCTAATTGAGTTTTTGGTCAAGGAATTAGCAAGTAACCCAGGCTATTCCCAAAGCTATTGATAGCTATCCTCAAACTAATGGTAAGGCTTGGTTTCTGAAGACGATGCCTATACAACCCACTGAACATGGAGAAGTCAAGGAAATACTGACATAGAACCTTCAACTCTAGAGACTACTATTTGTGGTACTGGTAGGTACTTTGCATGCTACCAAAGGAGAAACAAAAGCACAAACTTATCTACAAACCCTTAGAACTATAAGAGAGATCTACCTGCAAGGTATGTTGGTGCAGTAGTGGCTTATTGATAGCCAATCAATATCTGATTTGAGTTAAAGCTTACTCTTTGAGATAGAACTTAGACCTAAAGCAATGTAAGTGCCCAAGAGCCTGTGAGCAGATAGTCTGGGGACCTAGGGGGACAAAATTCTACTGTCTGATAAAGGCATGCACCATTACAATGACTCCTAGTGGCATTCTTCTACATCCATAGATGTATGCCTTGTTCAAATATTATCAGAGAAGCTTCCTCCTGCAGTGGATGGAAAGAAACACATAGACTCCAGGCAAATAATATGCAGAGAGACCTTGCAAAAAGAATGTCTTCATCAAACCCCTTCTCTTAGGGCCCAGGAACACTTTAGTGGAGGAGGTGAAGAGCATAAGAATCAAAGGGGAAGGAAGACACCAAGGAAACAAATCTTTCTAGATACATCAGGGCTGGTCTCATATAAACTCACAAAGAATAAGGCAGCATGGCCTACACAGGTCAGCACCAGATGGAGTTCTAGAGCTCAGAAGAGAAGTATACACTTGTTCCTGATCTTCAACTAGAAACTATCGTCAATCAGCAGTCACTTGCAAATCAAAAATTAGTTTTTCCTTATGGGACTCTCACTGAAGAATCAAACCTCTCTTAAGGTTAGGCCCTGTGTCCAGAAGGAAATGGCAACACAAAACATCCTCAACGACGTCTTTAAAGCTTGTCTGTCTAAGAATGTTAAGTGAGGGCCTGTTGCAGTTTGTTGCAGTTTCCTCTCCAACCCCATCGGCCAGTACAAAGAAAACACAACACAATTAATATGAAAACAATCTAGCGTCTAGATTGGACAGATCCACCCTACACTGTCCTATTCCTAACTCCCAAATCCCTCATCCCTTGCACCTTTTATTTGCCAGGTCTCCAGCTTCTCCTTCTCCCAGGACAACTCTCTCCCTGCTTCTTTCCTTTCTCCTCCCCAGACTCCTCCCCCTCCTGACTCCTCCCTCTCCTGACTCCTCCCCTCTCCTGACTCCTCCCCTCTAGCTCCCGACTCCTCCCTCTGCCCAAATCTTGAGCTCTTGCCTTTATTTTACAAATTCAGAGAGAACTCCAAGGCAAACCACAACAAGGGCCTTTGGTTTGGTTCGATTTGTGGGTTTTGGTTTTACCTTACCAGACCTTTGTGCACATATTACGGTTCCCAATTATAAGTTTTTAATGTGATTCTTGAGTATTCGAAGATGTGCGTCTTTGCATCTAAATGTATTTCTTGAGCTTTTCCTTTGGCTATTTTTCTCATTTGATCATTTTGTCACATTCAGATTTGCTTGCTTTTTTCTATATATATAAATTTTATTTTTATTTCTAATCCTTAAATGCCTGTTTTCTAAGAAGCAACAGAAGGAGTGTGGATTCTGATGGGAGGGATGGAAAACACTGGGAGAAGTGGAGGGAGGGGGAACCACAATTTACAATTTACAATTGCAATATAGTGTATGAAAAAAATCAATATCAATTAAAGGAAAAAAGTAAAATATCCCCCAACTTAAAAGTTTGTACAAAAGTTATCGCTTAATTCCCTGCATGTACTTTGAACAAAAAGATGCAGATATTATTGGTTGGTACCATTTAATTCTTTTCGTGCACTCTGAACAAAAAGATGCAGACACCATTGGTTTGTACTCGGTGCCATCTGTGTTACTAGCAAAGAAAAGCATTTCTTTAAAACAATGCAAGAGAAAACTATGCAAATTTCAGCTAGCTGTCACAATGAAACTGCTAAATTTCACAAAGATCAAATTCCAGTACACCAAAAATGTTTCTTGGGCCTGCCTAGAATTTCTCACCTCATTAGGTGTGAAAAACATAAATTGAGCACTGATTTTTTTTTTCTTCTTCAAAATTTTGTCCATGATAAGAACAGTTGGGGAAAGGAGGCTCTCTGTAGCCTTTGGGTCTGGTATTTACAGGAGTGAGACCATGATTGAAGGCTGAACCCTTTATAGATTCTGGGCACTTGTTCAGTGATGGGTTTTTGAATCTCCAAGTCATTTGCTAAATAATGAATTCATTCTCACATTTCCACTTGTTTCTAGAACACAGAATTAGCACCCTTATAAAAGAACATGAGAGGTTGTCAAGACTCAAGATACCTGGTCCAAGGCAACATCACAAAACCCCTCACACCACTGCACATGATTTCTAGGTTAAGCAGTCTAATTCTAGATGCTGCATTATTTTTTTAATTATTCCTTTTATTTTTCAAACATATAATATAGCCACATCTCACACATTGCTTCTTTCTCCTCCCTCCAGCCACTTCTGATTCAGGACCTCTCTCCCCACTGTTGTTGCTTGTCGTTGAGTGTAGGTCTTAATCGTTTCCATCTGTAAGCTTCAGTAACACCTGTCTGCTAGCCAGACACCTAGGTGGGATTTAGTTCTGCGTGCATATTAAAACATTCAATTTATAAAGGTTGAAACCTCTGACTCACTGCCTATCACGTTAAAGCAGTAATTCAAGAGTTTTAAGTACTTAATCCATTCCACGTAATGAGATTTATATTACAAGATGGGAAATGAAGAGAACTTAGGAGAGCATCCAAAATAAGACTAGCCGGCCTAAGTGTAGTTGTGCTTCCAAACTACTGCTTTATCACACTTTCTCCCCCCAACATCTCTAAGAGGAATCACTGACAACTCTGTATCACACAGCCCACTGTCCAGAAAGAAATATCCAATTCTTTATCATGCACCTGAAGCTGGCTATTGTTCAAAATAATGTTGAAGAACATTCAGTATTTTCTCTAATTTAATTCAAATGTCTCTCCTTTCTTATAAGAACAGTGAAGACCACTGAATGTACGCCCACACTGGGCACACAACCGTCATGCATTTCCATGACAACTTACACGTATTTGCTGCAAAAAAGTGAAACATGGTTCAAAAGTGAGTAATCCAAAAGGTCATTTCATCTTCCAATGCTCAAAATATTTCTGCACCATACTCCCACTCACACCCACCCTCAAAAGCAAAGGACTTTGAAGATTGAAATAATAAAGGGTAATTATAATAGAGTTTAATGAAGCTGGAAAATAAGGTATTTTATATTAGTGAGTGTGTTATAATTAACTCTGGTAAATGATACCAAAATGAGTACTTTAGCTTCCACTATTCTAGGCAAGAATCCGAAGGGGAAAATCAGCGTAATCATGTTTTTTTTTTCCATAAAGTAAAACAGAGTTCACCTCTGTTCTTTCCTCTAATGTACAGTGGTTTCTATATTCTGTTAGAGGAAGGAAAGTCTGACAGGGGGACTCTGTGAACAATGATCTTACACAGAAGTTCAACTTACAGCCAGTAAGCCTCAGATTAATAGGGGAGAAACCCTGGCTATTTCAGAAGGCATTGTATTAATCCATTATCAGATTACTTAACCAGAAGACGAGTCTGGCTTTATTGGGAGGATTTTACCAGAGCAAATAGGATATGGAATACATATTACCACAAGGAAACAGATAAGAACAGAAAATATATTAAATCATTAGCAATAGTTTAGAATACATGAAGTAACACAAAAGAAACTCTTAAGCACGCTGAGTTTGTACTCTTACTTAAGTAAACTTAAATCCCAAACTAACATGGTACATCTCATTGCCCCGGCCTGCAGGGTTCAGAGGAGACCTGGGAGGGGGCGAAAGAATGGGGACGGGAGGCACAAAGAAGGAGAGCAAGTCTGTGTTCTGATCAAGCTCTCAAACTTTAATTTTAAAAACAAAAACAAAAACAAAAACAAAAAAACAGCGTCTTATGAAGACCAGCAGGCAGGAAGTTCACCCAGGACCAATTTCGCTCCCACCACCACCCTCCCTATAGCCCTAAACCATAAGTTGCAGGTATAGACTGATAAGACCAGACGGCTGGAGACTTAAGCTGTAAAAGTGATAAGAACAGACAATTGGCTAGGTGTCCCGGAGGGTGTAAGTGGGCTTGACATTCCTGAAACATTCCTTAGACAGAGGGTTTGTAAGTGGGCTTGGTTCCTGGCAGCTCATCAACGTGAGGGGGAGTCTCTCCACCATGACAGTTAAGTGCCCCTAAATTAGGATTCTTGAATGAAGGTGTGTATACCAAACCCTTCTGCACAGGCCAGTTCAGAGCTGTAGACAGGAGAGATGCAATGAGCAAGAAACCCAAATAGCAACAAAATGAGTGAGTGAATGTGTGTGTGTGTGCACATGCGCGTGCGTGCGTGTGTCCGTCTGTCTGTCTGTCCATCTGTCTTCAGAATTATTCATATGTATCTTGATGTCTGTATGGATCTAAATCATCATAAAGGGTGGGAAAATCTAGAAAACAAGTCATTTAAACAAAGTCTCAAGCTTTCAAAGTCTCAAGTGCACTGTGCTCAGCTAAGAACTACAATTTGGAGACTATTTTTTTTCCCTGAGAAGTTTGTTTGTTATTCTTTATTTAATGTGTTTTATACAAGGGAAATTGTCATTAAATGTGGCAGTTGAAATAAGAATGACCCCTCATAGGCTCATATATTGGAGTGTTTAGTCACCAGGGAGTGGAACTATTTGAAAAGATTATAAGGATTAGGAGGGGTGGAGTTCTTGGAGTGGATGTGGCCTAATTAGAGGAAATATGTCACTATGAGTGAGTTTTGAGGTTTCAAAATGCCATGCCAGGCCAAGCGCTCTCTCTCTCTCTCTCTCTCTCTCTCTCTCTCTCTCTCTCTCTCTCTCTCTCTCTCTCCTTCCCTCCCTCTCTCTCTCTCTCTCTCTCTCTCTCTCTCTCTCTCCCTCTGCCTCCTCTCTTTCTCTCCCCCCCTCTCTTCCTCTTTCCCTCCCTCCCTCCTTCCCTTTACTCTTTGTGATGCCTGAAGACTAGGATGTAGAACTCTCAAGAACTCTCAGCACTTTCTCAGCACCATGTCTGCCTTGCATGACGTCATGTTCCCTACCAGATAACAAGCAACCAAACCTCTGAAGCTGTAAGCAAGCCTCACGTTAACCGCTTTCTCTTTTGGAAGAGTTGCCTTGGTCACAGTGTTTTTTCACAGCAGTTTAACAGTGGCAGTAAGAGATAGGCAGAGATCCATCTTAGGAGATAGAGTTCAAGTATGCATGTTCACAGTGTGTCTC
Organism: Rattus norvegicus; assembly: GCF_021556685.1. Lineage (NCBI taxonomy): Eukaryota > Metazoa > Chordata > Mammalia > Rodentia > Muridae > Rattus > Rattus norvegicus. Next base: position 80,974,917 of record NC_141548.1, read on the forward strand.
AGAAACGTAGACAGGCTGTGCCAATACAAATAAGCGCCTAGTGCCTCCGTCTTTTTGTCTGGACCTGGATATCCATCCTGTTCAAATGTGTTTGATTCTTCTATTTATCATTTAGTCATAGTTGCCTGGGTCTCGGTGCTCAGTTCCATCTACAGACTTAATATCACCCACATATGCTCAGAGCAAATGAAGAAAAATAAACTCAATTTCGTAGTAATAAGCACAGGGTTCCTTCCTGGGATTTGTATGATCTTGAGGTTGGACCCTCATCAAGCTACCAGCATAGCAGTGATATAATTCAAACACTACATTCCCATCTTGAAGACCATGATTTTATTGCAGCTTAGCAAATATATTTTATAGCATGTATATGCCATGCCCCAGAGAAGCATCAAGAAATGGGATTAGGGTAAATTTTAATCCACACAGACTGGTACTGGAGATTTTTCCACCATACACACACATACACACACACACACACACACACACACACAAAATATATATATATATGTGTATATATGTATATATACACACATACATACATACACACACAAAATATATATATGTATATATATGTATATATACACACATACATACACACACACACACACACACACACACACACACACAATGAAGTGAATTTTAATGGACCAACCTCAGATCTCAGATGCCATGACAGGGAAGAGAAATGACGATAGTGAAGCCTCATTAGTATCATACATACAACTTGGAGCTGCCTAGGATGTGAAAACGTTTTACCACGGGGACTTAATCACAAACAAGGCTCCTTCTGGGATCATTGCTCATACCAGTACCTCGACTAAGAAAACATAATCTGAACATAATCTTGTATTGATCGCCTTCTCCTCGAGATCTTTTATTAGGATTTTGCTTCCTGGGGGAGTATATTTTTGTTTCCTATATGAGCCCACTATATCAAATCAGGTTCTCAGTATTGAGTACTTAACAGGTTAGTTTGAGATGTGAATTTATTGAGTCATTATGACAATCCTGAGAGGTAATGGTCACAACTAGCTCTCTGTTACGTTAATCTTCTAAACACACACACACACACACACACACACACACACACACACACACACACACACATCACACTTTGAATAAGGACATACAGTTCCAGAGCTAAGTCTGTCCCACAGCTCTAGGATACAAAACCTGCCTGCAGAGAGCTGGTCTGCCAGGAGCGCTCGCCTTCTTCTTCTTTTTTTTTTTTTTTTTCTTATTAACTTGAGTATTTCTTATATACATTTCGAGTGTTATTCCCTTTCTCCATTTCCGAGCAAACATCCCCCAATCCCCCTCCCCTTCTTTATGGGTGTTCCCCTCCCCACCCTCCCCCCCATTGCCACCCTCCCCCCGACAATCTAGTTCACTGGGGGTTCAGTCTTAGCAGGACCCAGGGCTTCCCCTTCCACTGGTGCTCTTACTAGGATATTCATTGCTACCTATGAGGTCAGAGTCCAGGGTCAGTCCATGTATAGTCCTTAGGTAGTGGCTTAGTCCCTGGAAGCTCTGGTTGCTTGACATTGTTGTACATATGGGGTCTCGAGCCCCTTCAAGCTCTTCCAGTTCTTTCTCTGATTCCTTCAACGGGGGTCCTATTCTCAGTTCAGTGGTTTGCTGCTGGCATTCGCCTGTGTGTTTGCTGTATTCTGGCTGTGTCTCTCAGGAGAGATCTACATCCGGCTCCTGTCGGTCTGCACTTCTTTGTTTCATCCATCTTGTCTAATTGGATGGCTGTATATGTATGGGCCACATGTGGGGCAGGCTCTGAATGGGTGTTCCTTCTGTGTCTGTTTTAATCTTTGCCTCTCTCTTCCCTGCCAAGGGTATTCTTGTTCCCCTTTTAAAGAAGGAGTGAAGCATTCACATTTTGATCATCCGTCTTGAGTTTCATTTGTTCTAGGCATCTAGGGTAATTCAAGCATTTGGGCTAATAGTCACTTATCAATGAGTGCATACCATGTATGTCTTTCTGTGACTAGGTTAGCTCACTCAGGATGATATTTTCCAGTTCCAACCATTTGCCTACGAATTTCATAAAGTCATTGTTTTTGATAGCTGAGTAATATTCCATTGTCTTAAGCCCACGTGGGACCCCATGTTCTCTCTACTGACTATCCCAAGAGAGACCCGCCAGGAGCACACAGGGCATGGGAGCCTCACTGTGACCTAGACTGGATCCTTCTGCCTTCCATCTGCACCCAGAGCTAGACCTGTCCCACAGTCCTTTGGACCCAAAACCTGCCCACAGAGAGCTGGTCTTCCAGGAGCGCTTTCACTCCTAAGACTACAGGCTCACAGGCCCACAGGAGGAACAAGCTCCAGTCAGAGACAGCAAGACCACCTAACATTAGTGGTAACCAGATGACGAGAGGCAAGCACAAGAACCTAAGCAACAGAAACCAAGACTACTTGACATCATCAGAACCCAGTCAAAACACAGCAAATACCGGATATCCCAACACACCAAAAAAAGCAAGATTTGAATTTAAAATCGCATCTTATGATGATGATAAAGGACTTTAAGAAGGACATAAATAGCTTCCTTAAAGAAATACAGGAGAACACAGGTAAACAAGTAGAAGTCCTTAAAGAGGAAACACAAAAATCCCTTAAAGAGTTAAAGGCCGGACTGGAGAGATGGCTCAGCGGCTAAGAGCACTGACTGCTCTTCCAGAGGTCCTGAGTTCAAATCCCAGCAACCACATGGTGGCTCACAACCATCTGTAATGGGATCTGATGCCCTCTTCTGGTGTGTCTGAAGACAGTGACAGTGTGCTCATATAAATAAAAATAAATAGATCTTTAAAAAAAAAAAAGAGTTAAAGGCCATCCAGAGACTGCCACACCTGAGGGATCTATCCCATATACAGACACCAAACCCAGACACTATTGCCAGTGCCAAGAAGTGCTTGCTGACAGGAGCCTGATATAGCTGATTCCTGAGAGGCTCTGCCAGAGCCTGACAAATACAGATGCTCACAATGGATGCTTACAGTCAACCATCGGACTGAGCATGGAGACCCCACTAGAAGAGTTAGGGGAAGGACTAAAGGAGCTGAAGGAGATTGCAACCCCATAGGAAGAACAACAATATCAACTAACTGGACCCCCTCAGAGATCCTAGGGTCGAAACCACCAATCAAAGAGTCAATAGTGACTGGGTTTGGTGTCTGCAGATGGGATGGATCCCTAGGTGGAGCAGTCCTAGTATACACCTTTACTCCCAAACAATGTAGGTAAGGTAAGGTGAAGGAAGCAGACACATTTGAAAGTAATGTCTAATTAAGTGACAAACACAGAAACATTTGACAGAATGAGTCAGAGATGGGATACACTGAAAAACAGTAGTTGGGAGTCAGTGCATTGAGAAGCAGTACAGTGCAGTGGGGTTTATTGAAATTGAGTTTATGGAGTTCAGAGGAAGTTTTCACAGGAAGAGTTCTACAGTTTTATGGGTTGCAAAAAGAACAAGCTAGACACGGGTGAAAACAGAATGAGCCAGAGAATGGAAAGGAGCCAAATGTTTAGAACAGATTGCTAGAGTGAGTTTGAAGCCAAGAAGAACAATTCGGTAAGAAGCTGAGAGAGCTCCAACTGAAACAGTCAGCTTGGAGAGGAGTTTGGGCCAGAACAGGTGAATTGAACCAGTCATCCAGAGTTCAGGCAGAACTGGAAAGGGTGAGCTTACTCTTCGGTATGCCCCTGAGGTGACAACTACCTCAGGTGAATGAAAGCAAACTCACAAGAAAGGAAATATATTCCTGGGCAGATAGACGACACAGACCAAGCAGGAAGAAAAGAAAAAGTCTTGCAGAGTCATAGAAGAAGCTTGTTGTGACTAGACAGTATAAAGTGGTGTGGGTGCTACTGTCAAACATGACTGTAGGGTTGGGGGTAGACGTAGGGTGGCTAAGACCCAAGCTGTAGGGAGGTAAGATGCTGGTGTATCACAAACAAACTTTTATATTGTGCCCTGGGCCTAATCTGAGGATGTGGAGAGGGAAGGTAGCTTTGGATAGAACCTGTGTGGCTTGGGATAGAACCCCTTAGAATTCCTGACAGCAAATTGTGCTTCCAGGAAAAGGACCCCATGTAAGAATGAATTCAGTAGGACTTGAAGCCCAGGGTGAAAAGGAAAGATTACCTGTGAGACTATACAAGGATAAAGCTGAAAGTGAACAGGGAAAACACTGAACTGGACAGACTGTCTAGCTCACTTTTGTCAAGTTTAAGAAGTGGAATGGTTAGTTTTTGTCGTAATATAATTAAAGATGATAAGACAACAGGGTTCTTAGGCAGCCAAGGCAAGGAACTATATTTACTTTTTTTTTAAATTTGCAAAATCACTTTATTAAGCTCATCCAAATACATATCTGTACAATGCTTTACAAACCCTTTTCCATATGCAATATTAATTCATCTTGCAGCTTAACCCAGGGATCTTTCATAAGCCCAAATTCTATCTCTTAGACCTTGCACCCTAATTTACTGAGACTGACAATGCCAGGGGGTCAAATCAGTATGTTCCAATAGTCCCAGGAAGGATCAGTTCTTCCTACGGGGTTGTAAACCCCTTCAGCTCTTTCAGTCCTTTCTCTAGCTCCTCCACTGGGGTTCCCATGCTCAGTCTGATGATTAGATGCAAGCATCCTCATCTGTATCAGTAAGGCTCTGGCAGAACCTCCCAGGAGACACCCATATCAGGCTCCTTCTTGGCATCAACAATAGTGACTGGGTTTGGTGGCTGCATATAGGATGGATCCCCAGGTGGGGCAGTCTCTGGATGGCCTTTCCATTTTGTCTCCCTATTTCCTCCCTTGAGTATTTTGTTTCCCCATTCTAAGAAGGACTGAAGCATCCACATTTTAGTCTTCCTTCTTCTTGACCTTCATGTGGTCTGTGAATCATTTCTTGGGTATTCTCAGCTTTGAGGCTAATATCCACTTATCGGTGAGTGCATGTCATGTGTGTTCTTTTGTGACTGGGTTACCTCACTCAGGATGATATTTTCCAGTTCCATCCAATGTTTCTTATAGGTGTGTACTTTGGACTGAACCTCTGGTAATGGATCAGTAAGAGCCATGCTCTTCTGTGGGGAAGATTAGTTTTCCACTCAGCATTCTTTAGATATCTGTTGTTCTTTGGATGGCATTGAGGTTTTGTGGGCTTTCCTCTGTCAATGTTAGCAGGTCTATTTTTCAACTTTATTTAGGCAGTCATGTTGTCAAGACTTTACTACAATTTTATTTCTACTTACTGCTGTGTTATTTGGCATGTGGTTGGTGTTGCATAAATAATATTAAAAATTTACTATTTTGCAAGCAAGACAACAATACACATCAAGTGTCCGCAGTTGGGCGTTACCCAGAGTGATTTGGTCTTCTCCCTCCAAACTCTTTCTCTCTATATACTTCCTACTCCAGAGACACAGACTTAAACGCTTCTACTCACCTTGCACATAGTACTCTTTTCCATATTCTTTGGGGATTGAAAAATACTCATTCCTGCCTTTCTGCTCCGCTCTCAGGACTTTCTCAACATGGAGCTATGGGAGGCCTCAAAAGAAGAAGCATGAATGAGGCTCTACCACCTATTACATCACCTGAAACAAAACCCAGAAGAAGGTGAGCCTGCCTGATTTCAGGAACTGATTTCATGATTTTATCCTCATGAACCCAAGCACACACACACACACAAAAAAGCTAACAAGCGTTCCACAGCAGCCCAAACATTTTACCTTATCAAAGATATTAAACTCCTCCTCCATGAACCCATTGTCAACAAGTTCCGAGAGTACAAGGACTTTGTCCAGAAGCTCCACAAAGCCTATGGGAAGAGTGAGTGGAATGCTATAGAGCGCCTGAAGGATGATAAACCCAGATACAAACTGGACCCCATTGCCAAGGAGCGGTACCCCACATTTACTGATGCGTTGCAGGACCTCGATGATGCCCTGTCAATGTGTTTCCTCTTCTCCACCTTCCCTCGGATGGGCAAGTGTCATGTGTAGACCACTCAGCTACGCTGCCAGCTCACTGTGGAGTTCCTGCACTACGGAACTGCTGCCTATGCCCTGCACAAGGTCTTCCTGTCCATTAAAGGCATTTACTATCAGGCTGAGGTGCTGGGTCAGCCCATCGTATGGTTTACACCCTATGCTTTCTCCCATGATCATCCAACAGATGTGGACTACAGAGTCACGGCCACCTTCACTGAGTTCTATACCACTCTCCTGGACTTCGTCAAATTCCGCCTCTACCAATCAACCTTCACTACCCACCCAAGATTGAAGGTCAAACCCAAGCAGGGACAAAGGTCAGCGAGGACGCGTATGCATTGGACTCCGAGAGCTCTACGGAGAGACTGGCCGCCCTCAGTGCCAACCTGGCCCGAGTGGTGATGCCTGCTATAGAGGAGGCCGAGGCTGAGGAGTTTCCTACTGACGAGGAGGTGACAGCACAGGAAGAAGATTGAAGGAAAGAGCTAGAGGCACAGGAAAAGCACAAGAAACTCTTTGAAGGCCTGAAGTTCTTCCTTAACCGAGAGGTGCACCGTGAAGCATTTGCCTTCACCATCAGGAGTTTTGGTGGGGATGTATCCTGGGACAAGTCTTTGTGCATCGGAGCCACCTATGGAATCACAGACTCTTACATCACCCACCAGATTGTTGTCCGGCCGGGGCAGCAAACCCCCATCATTGGCCGGAACTACATACAGCCCCAGTGAGTGTTTGACTGTGTGAATACCCGGCTCCTCCTCCCAGGAAACTTGAAAGAGGAAGAGGAAGACGAGGATGAGGAAAAGGATGGCAACGAAGGTGATGGTGATGTTGCATTGGAAAACGAGGAAGATGTGGAAGCCGAACTGGAGAAGGAGGAGGAGGCACACATGTTGGACCGGAGCAGCAAAGGCTGGAAGGAGACAAGCCCCAGGTTATGGCCCGCCCTGTGAAGCTGGAAGACAAGCAGCGGCTGGCCCAGGAGGAAGAAAGTGAGGCCAAGCGCCTGACCATCATGATGATGAAGACGCGAGAGAAGTACCTTTAACAAAAGATCGTGTTTGGCAAGCAGCGCAAAATCCGAGAGGCCAATAAGCTCGCAGAGAAGAGGAAAGCCCATGATGACGCTGTGCGTTCTGAGAAAAAGGCCAAGAGGACAAGGCCTGTTGTGAGCTCCAGTCGTCCCTCACTGAGATTTGGACTTGGCAGAAGCAGCTAGTGAAACACAGACATATCAGCCAGCACTCTCGTGCTTTTGGTGGTGTGTGGCCAGCCCCAGCCTCCTGTGTGGTTCATGCCAGTGTCTGGGCAAAGAGGACTGTACCCAATCCAGTCCTAATCCAGGAGTCTACCTGACATCCTGATTTTCCTTGGCTTTCCACAGCCTCCTACATAGCTGTGCCCATCCTGTGCTCAGGATGCTGTCGTGGAGTAAGGGTGGGGAGCTTTTGTCATTAAATGGTTGAATCTTTGCAGCCAAAAAAAAGAAAAGAAAAGAAAAAGAAAGAAAGAAAAATACTCATTCTTCAAAGTGCTTTTGAAGTTTTTTTCCCTCCATTCTGACTATGTAATTATTTCACTGTACTCTAACACAGGAACCATTGTAGCCATGTCTTAAAGGGCCACGTACATTTCAGATCCTAGAACACTGAAAAACACCATGAAATATTACTGCACGATGCACTTTACTAAAACAGCACTCTTGCCATGTCTCTCCACTAAATCAGACACAATATCGTCTTCACTAGGACTTCAGGAAGGTCTCCATGCTAACCTCAACCTTCTCTCCATTTGTACTCCACTGTAGATGTGGCCTTCTAAAGGTTTTCCCCAACCGATATTTGCAGTGGCTGTGAAAATTCTAAAAATTCCAGCTATACAAGAGTACAAAATAAATATACAAATCAAACATTCCCTGATTACAGATCATTAAATGTATTTTGAAGCAATTATTTGACATGCATATAATTGAACCACTTATTAAAATGAAAGCCAATGAAAATTTCACCAAGCTCAACATTCTGAGCTCAAGTCCGAGAATCCATAAGGTGGAAACAGAGAACTAACTCCCACATGACCTCCACACGTACACCGTGGCACCCATGCCCTTCCCCACAAAAAAAGTAATACATTTAAAAGTATTTTTAGGGGCTGGGGATTTAGCTCAGTGGTAGAGCACTTACCTAGGAAGCACAAAGCCCTGGGTTCGGTCCCCAGCTCAAAAAAAAAAAAGTATTTTTTTTGGGGGGGAGAAAAGGATCTATTTGGCTTCCACTCCTACATCACTATTGATCATCAAAGGAAGTCAAACAAGGCAGGAGCATGGAAGCAGAGCTAGTGCAGAGGCCATGAAGGCGCTGCTGGCTCCCTTTCCATGCTCAGCCTGCTTTCTTTTTTTTTTTTAATTTATTTAATACTTAATAATAATTCTTTGGTTTCCAGGCAAACATCCCCCAATCCCCCCTCCCCCTCCTTATGGGTGTTCCCCTCCCAACCCTCCCCCCATTGCCGCCCTCCCCCCCACAGTCTAGTTCACTGGGGGTTCAGTCTTAGCAGGACCCAGGGCTTCCCCTTCCACTGATGCTCTTACTAGGATATTCATTGCTACCTATGAGGTCAGAGTCCAGGGTCAGTCCATGTATAGTCTTTAGGTAGTGGCTTAGTCCCTGGAAGCTCTGGTTGGTTGGCATTGCTGTACATATGGGGTCTCGAGCCCCTTCTAGCTCTTCCAGTTCTTTCTCTGATTCCTTCAACGGGGGTCCTATTCTCAGTTCAGTGGTTTGCTGCTGGCATTCGCCTCTGTATTTGCTGTATTCTGGCTGTGTCTCTCAGGAGCGATCTACATCCGGCTCCTGTCAGTCTGCACTTCTTTGCTTCATCCATCTTGTCTAATTGGGTGGCTGTACATGTATGGGCCACATGTGGGGCAGGCTCTGAATGGGTGTTCCTTCTGTGTCTGTTTTAATCTTTGCCTCTCTCTTCCCTGCCAAGGGTATTCTTCTTCCCCTTTTAAAGAAGGAGTGAAGCATTCACATTTTGATCATCCGTCTTGAGTTTCGTTTGTTCTAGGCATCTAGGGTAATTCAAGCATTTGGGCTAATAGCCACTTATCAGTGAGTGCATACCATGTATGTCTTTCTGTGATTGGGTTAGCTCACTCAGGATGATATTTTCCAGTTCCAACCATTTGCCTACGAATTTCATAAAGCCGTTGTTTTTGATAGCTGAGTAATATTCCATTGTGTAGATGTACCACATTTTCTGTATCCATTCCTCTGTTGAAGGGCATCTGGGTTCTTTCCAGCTTCTGGCTATTATAAATAAGGCTGTGATGAACATAGTGGAGCACGTGTCTTTTTTATATGTTGGGGCATCTTTTGGGTATATGCCCAAGAGAGGTATAGCTGGATCCTCAGGCAGTTCAATGTCCAATTTTCTGACGAACCTCCAGACTGATTTCCAGAATGGTTGTACCAGTTTGCAATCCCACCAACAATGGAGGAGTGTTCCTCTTTCTCCGCATCCTCGCCAGCATCTGCTATCACCTGAGTTTTTGATCTTAGCCATTCTCACTGGTGTGAGGTGAAATCTCAGGGTTGTTTTGATTTGCATTTCCCTTATGACTAAAGATGTTGAACATTTCTTTAGGTGTTTCTCAGCCATTCGGCATTCCTCAGCTGTGAATTCTTTGTTTAGCTCTGAACCCCATTTTTTAATAGGGTTATTTGTCTCCCTGTGGTCTAACTTCTTGAGTTCTTTGTATATTTTGGATATAAGGCCTCTATCTGTTGTAGGATTGGTAAAGATCTTTTCCCAATCTGTTGGTTGCCGATTTGTCCTAACCACAGTGTCCTTTGCCTTACAGAAGCTTTGCAGTTTTATGAGATCCCATTTGTCGATTCTTGATCTTACAGCATAAGCCATTGGTGTTTTGTTCAGGAAATTTTTTCCAGTGCCCATATGTTCCAGATGCTTCCCTAGTTTTTCTTCTATTAGTTTGAGTGTGTCTGGTTTGATGTGGAAGTCCTTGATCCACTTGGACTTAAGCTTTGTACAGGGTGATAAGCATGGATCGATCTGCATTCTTCTACATGTTGACCTCCAGTTGAACCAGCACCATTTGCTGAAAATGCTATCTTTTTTTCCATTTCATGGTTTTGGCTCCTTTGTCAAAAAGCAAGTGACCATAGGTGTGTGGGTTCATTTCTGGGTCTTCAATTCTATTCCATTGGTCTATCTGTCTGTCTCTGTACCAATACCATGCAGTTTTTATCACTATTGCTCTGTAATACTGCTTGAGTTCAGGGATAGTGATTCCCCCTGAAGTCCTTTTATTGTTGAGGATAGCTTTAGCTATCCTGGGTTTTTTGTTATTCCAGATGAATTTGCAAATTGTTCTGTCTACCTCTTTGAAGAATTGGATTGGTATTTTGATGGGGATTGCATTGAATCTGTAGATCGCTAAAAAAAAAAAGTATTTTTAAAATCAAAGTACTGTGAATACATTTAATACCATTTTTGCATAAAGAATTAAAATTTGGCTGAATGCTTAATAACTGAAGAATACAGAACATTTTCAAGATTCTTTTTCAGAGTTTATTGTTATTTTTGTTTCGTTTAGCTGGGAATGCTGCTTCATATAAACACATAGTGCAAAATGTCAAAAGTATATTTAAGACCCTTTGAGAAATTACTAGAAATTCTGTTTTTGTCTCCAGCCAAAATTTTTTTTAATTGTTTTTTGCATTCACTTAGTTTTGTGTGTGTCGCTTCCCTGTAGCTTCCTCCTGTATTTGGAGGTCAAAGGACAATTTGCAGCAGCCATTTCTCTCCTTTCACCATGTAGATTTGAAGAATCAAATTCAAATCATCACGTAGGGCCTTTACTTATTGAGTCAGCCTTATGAAACGGGAGTGAACAACCCAAACCATATTTTAAAGGTAAAACATTCTAATAAAATTCAGTCTAAAGATATACAAATTTATCCTTACATGCTGAGGATGACAGGAAGAAAGTCTTAAAAAGTCTTTGCTTGGGGCTGGGGATTTAGCTCAGTGGTAGAGCGCTTACCTAGGAAGCGCAAGGCCCTGGGTTCGGTCCCCAGCTCCGGAAAAAAAAAGAACCAAAAAAAAAAAAAAAAGTCTTTGCTTACTATAATGAAAACATTATATTTCGTTTTTTTTTTTGTTTTTTGTTTTTTTTAAATATGATTGGGCAAGTCTACATTCTCACAGGTCACAAATCACCAAGTCACTAGAATACTTTTGCAGAAAATAAATGTTCATAGATTCTTGGGGAAGGACAGCATTCCTCTATTCAGTAACTTTTAAATATTTTTAAAATTATTCTCTATACGTGGGTGTTTTGCCTACACGTGTGTCTGTCTACCATGTGAATGTCTACTTCCCAGACGAGCTATAGGAAGGCACCTGATCCTCTGGAACTGGAGTTGCAGATGATTGTGACATGGGTTCTGGGCTTTGGAAGAACTTCTAGTGTTATTAACCACTGAGCCATTTTTCAAGTCCCCTCAGTACCTCAAGTAACCACTGCATGCCGAGGGCTAAGTATACAACAGATGAGAGACAGCTTTGTTTCAATTGTGAGTATGGGCAACATCTAAGGCAACAAGTAAAAGCCATCGTTCCAGATGGCTTCATATAGTCTGCACGATACCATTTAAATTAAGCGACACTGTGTACAGGAGAAGACCCTTGGATTCACGGTTATTACTTCTAAGTTTTTAACCTACTAATCTGTATCCCCCAATCGGCCTTGGCGCTGACTGCAGTTCAGGCATGGCTAGCCACTTATGGGTGCAAATGGCTGCTGGTGGGACTTCATTTCTTCAAACCAAAGTGGAAGTAAAATATATTATTTTAAGAATTAATTATAATTGAACATATGCCAAAAGTACATAAAGGAAAAAAAAACCTTTGGCATGCTCCTCTGCCAGAATAGAAATAGATTTTGGACGCAATTCAGTTTCTAGTAAATTAATGTCCAAGGCACACACGAGCAAATGTGCACTTTTGTCATCTCAGCAAAGAGGCCAGGGTCCAGATGAAGCTAGAAGGGTAATCTCACCCACGGTCCGTCTTCCATGCTCACTAGCTACGGTGTGTGTGATGCTTCCTGAAGCCCCGCTACAAACGCCTGGATCAGGCGTGGCATTTTCTTATTCCCCGGGAGAGATACACCTATTCCTTCTGGAAGGTGAAAGTGAAGCACGAGGTGCCCAGCTGACTTGTTTCCACGCGGACCTGCCACGTGACATTCGCTGCACTGTTCGTGTGTGTGGCCGAAGAACCATAGCGTGTGTCAACGCATTGCAGCTCATCCAGTTAGGACTCTGCACCATTCCGTGTGCCGAGCTGAGAGGATGTGAAAGGAAATCGAGGTGTCTGACAGAGAAGGGTTCATAGTCCGGTGCAGATGCCTAAGCTCACGGAGGGTTTTAATGCGTTGGACTCCGATCCAAGTGAAAAAAGCAGATCTATGTGCAGTGTTTGTTCCTCAAGGTCAAGGAGAGCCAGGTCTCTGAACAGAAGCCCAGCCGCACTGTACTGCCTCTCACTCAAGCTCAGTCTTGCTGCCTAAGACTATAGAGTTTACATAATCAACAAACTAGTTTAAAGATGTAAAATAATCTTTACATTTGATTCAAATACTATTACAAATTATTGTCGGTTATTACCTCACAAGCATCAATGATAAATATTATTATCAGTGACAACATGGCACCTGTCAGAGTATTCACGGTTGCTCTGTAATTTCCTGTTTTGTCTCATCCGTCGGGTTATGCAATGTATAAAACTAACATCAGGGTTTAGTTCGTTCTGAACCTTTAGAATTTCTTGGAAGGAAAGGAAGACAATAAGGCTACCTTTGCGTGAAACATATTACTGTTCATTGGTTTAACAACGACACAAAACATATCCCCTGGGGTATGCTTTCACCCAAATATGCAAGATTCTGATGGCAGACACTGATGTTCTCAATCTATTTTTCCACACGTAAGGAATATACTCGGTTCTCCTTATTACAAGCACCCCTGTTATTGAAACACTGCCTGCATAGCAGTCATTTTAATTTTCAAAAAAGCCTGAGCTCATTGTACTGATTTTCAGGGAACAGCTTGACAAGTTCGAGCCAAGACTAGGTTGGGCAATTTTTATAGTATTATAAATGACGCAAAATTTACCAAGGTGATTCGCAAATGCATCCTTTTGGAAAACGTAGGTGCTTTCTAAACTCTTTATGCTTACCTTTAGGAAAAGCTTGGGTTTCAGCCGCTTGCCCATTTTTTAAATATAAATAAAAGTTCAAAGAATAACACAAAATCTTAACATGGATGCTAATTCCATGTCAGAAAAAAATAAAATAAAAACACTGTAAAGAAGGGGAAAATACTGCTTATCAGAAAATAAAAGTTTGTCTAAATCAATCATGGGTTATTTTATTATTTGTGAAAATCCATTTTAAAAATAATACTGCACCTTCAAGAAACCATAAACCACAGAAATTGGTTTAACGTTCTATTAATTTAATTCAAGCATTTTCCCCTTCCTCTGGAATATCCAGATAATTGGAGTAATTTCAGGAAACCCTTTTAATTACCTAGGCAATTGGCTCAATCTTCCACCTCAATCTTCTGCCTCACTTTGTGGATTAAATAGATTTAACAAAAGAAAACCAGTTCCTTCCTTTTCTTCTTTTGGATTATAGGGAGTCCCCCATGGAGTTGTAAGATTAAAGTGTCTACGATGAGCAAGAGGGCCCAACTTTGAAATAAATGTAATTTCCAAATAATGCCCTGTTTTAATCACACAATTACCGTTACCGTATCAAAACTTTTTCCCCCCCTGGAGCTGAGGACCGAACCCATGGCCTTGCACTTGCTAGGCAAGCGCTCTACCACTGAGCTAAATCCCCAAGCCCCGTATCAAAACTTCTTAAAGTCCTACAGTTCATCCTTACATTGTTTCCATAAAGTTCGCTTACGTACGTTCATCTCTGATACCGGTAAGCCATATTTTCTCTCTTAACAGTTATGTCTGAGAGTCTACTCCTTTCTGAAATCTGTAAAGCTTCTGCTGCCCATATTGGCTTTCTGCTTCTTGAGACAGAACTACCATCTTTTTTTTTAAGTCACAGGCATATCTCTTAACTCTACTGGCCTTATTCACAAAGTAATATTTGAAGAGTAACAAAAAAAAAATCATAGTTTATCTGACCTGCATATAAAACCATTCAAGTATACCACATTTATCATATTAAAAATGCATCATTAAAATTTAAAAGCAGGTACGGTTGCTCAATAAGCTAATTCTATAGTCTGAAGACTCCACTCAAGATTGCATTGTTAAATTCCCAGTTGAATAAAAGAGGGAGAAGAGCAGAGGGAGGGCCTCCGAATGACCTTGCTCCAAGGTGGTAGGGCACGGGGAGCTGCTGTCTGCTGTGGTTGAGCTCCACAGTGAGGCTCTTCCCTGAACTGCATCCACACAGCAGGGGATGAAAGTGTCCTACCCAGAGCAGCTGGATCCTGCCGCACCCCAGTGCAGAAAGCTCCGTGAGGCTCCACACCGGTGTCCTTGTGAACACGTATCTGTTTATGGGGTGAATTTATGACTTATTGCCTGTGTGCACAGATGACTCAATGCTTGTCAGAAAGCATGTGGAAGGGATGCAGCGTAAAGAAATTTAATGATAAAAAGCCTAGTCGGGGTGGGGGAAAAGAAATGTAACCTTCATAAGAGGAATGTCTGCCTGTAAACTTACAGTCACCTTTATTACATGTCGGATTATTCACCTCACATCAGCATAGGAAGACCTGGACGAGATTGTGGAAATCCAATAATTAGATTGCTCTAGCAAATATTAACTAAGCAAAATCCCATTCTTCTGTAGAATACATCTGGAATTCTAAATTTAAATACCAAAATCTGCATGCCTTTTTCCTGAACACACGTGTCTAACTTGAACAATATTTTCCTTTTAAAAAAAATTTTTTTTAATTTTCATTGGTGAACTTTTCTGATCATTGGCTATACCTTTTAGGGAAGTTGTGTTCACCCTGGAATTACTGGAGTTAAGTGAGCTATTCACCAAGATAGCTACTCACGGCTAACAAGGACAAAATAAAATGAGACAAATACCTCTGACTTACAGTCTTTCCAGAGAGTATACCCTGAACAGCAGTGCACGTGGCACCCACGCTTACGCTTTCTCCTCCGTCACCGCAGTGCCTACCTCCACACCGCTCTCACACCCTCCTGTGTACCATCTCAGATGTCACAGAGATATTAGGCTTATTCCAATGAGATATTTTTATCACTCGTTGTGATTCGTTAGAAACCATCAAATTTTGGGGGGGTTCAATAATTGCTCCCAATTAAGCTAAAAAGATAGCTTTAAATAAAAAAGAAGCAGTCAGCAAATGCCTTCTCATTTCTAAGGACAGCCTTGTTTCTGGTTTTTGGTTTGGTTTGGGTTTGGGTTTTTTGAGACAGAATTTCTTTGTGTAGTCCTGAATGTCCTGGAACAGTCCGTAGACCAGGCTGACCCTAAACTCAGAGATTCTCATGCCCTTGATTATTGAGTGCTGAGATTAAAGGCTTATGTCCCTATGCCCAGCTAGAAATGTGCTTTTAAAAGTCGTGATCGTAATGTAAAATACCGGTACTGGGTTTGGGAAATAGCATCTTTCTGGACAAATATTTTAAATATCTTATTGGGAAAATACCTTTCACCTTGCTCTCTGATACAGACATTATGATGTAGAAATTCAATTGGCAACATAGAAATGAGGGATCTACTGGCATATTTTATTTTAATTTAGTACCCTTAACTCTTAACAATGATCTTCACTTATTAAAACTAAGGAAAACACATCAAAATGCCTATTGAATTAGTATATCATCCAAAACATTACTTCTCACTTTTAGATAATAAGCTGCCTATCTTTAAACTCTAGAACATTTAAATCTCTCAGGGTAAAAACACTAAAACCCTTAAACATTATCTAACATAAGCCTTCAAATTTTCCAGGTACCAGGCAGTGTTCCCTTGACATAAATCTTAGGTCTCAGTGATTTTTAGGAACTGTTTCATTTCTTTCTCCTCTATATTTTTCTTCCCACATCCCTGTCTTGCTCTCTGTAAGCAATTATTTACTTGTGTTTATAAGCTGATCTAATACCCCACTGTGAGATAATTTACAGTTCTTGCAAAATACCTATCCATGTGTATACATTTTAATGTAATAGATTTGAGATACACACAGCTTGAAGGATAACCTTCGGTGGGTGAATTTAATGCTAAAAATCAGCATCTTGTTGGTTTTTTTTTCCCATCACCAAACACCCACATCAGCAACAGCCATATTGCCTTCTCTCTCCTATGATCTTTGTAACAATCACACATAGCAAACTGCTCCTGCGTTTACTGTCAGGAAAACTTTTAATCCTAAATGTTTATAAAATCCACACAATTCTCTTAAAGAAGTCAATGTACTGCCCAGTGTGGAATTTAGACTAAATCATTCTAATAAAATCATTTTATTATAATTTTTAATTATTATAATTGAGATTTTATGATAATTTGTATAAAGAGCATTAAGTTCTTTCAGATCCAGTAATCAGTAACTCCTAATCTTACCCATTTGAAGGATTTACATAGGAAAAAGTCAAGGTTTCCAGTGGTGGACAGCTGACTGAACTTATTATTATTATTATTATTATTATTATTATTATTATTATTATTATTATTTTGATAAGCTACCATTTAGCCTTTGTTGCTGAATTGGCATTGTACAGTGCTTTCTGCCATGCCTAATCTAGTCAGCTGAGAGCAACCCTTGACAAAAGCTTGATTGCGTACAAAGTCTTCAATGGGAACACTACAGTTCCAAACAATCAACACTAACTGTTCTTGATTTCCAGAACTTGAAACAGGAAATTTGGAAAGTCGCTAATCTTAACATTAGGCTTGGAGGGAACAAAAGGACAGAAAAAGATGCGACAGTCAGGAGCATGTGGGCATGGAACAACTCCTAAGTGTAACAGCCATGCTGGATTCACCATATCTCGTAGCAGGAAGTGAAAATGCTGTGGGAGCTTCAGCTAGAGTCATCCTCTCTCGCTTACCGTAACCTTCGCATGTGAGTTCCGTTTTCTGGACTCCACCTGAAGCCACAGTGAAGGTGCTCCGCAGTCAGACTTTCAGGGTAGTAAGTACAGATCTAGGCAAAAAAAAGGCAGAGGACTCGGAAATGGAGTTGGCAGCTGAGACCAGCCAGCGTTGTGCTGAAGACGAGGTAATAGAGAAAGCCGGTACACATAAATACTAATAAATATAAGCAAACAACCACTGTGTGAGCATGCCATACCAGACAAACTTTATTAGTAATACCATAAAGCAGAGACTCATTTACATTGTCTGTGTGATGTGGTCTTTACAGAAAATCAGAGCACGCAGCACTAGAAACACGTGGAGCTGAGTTCCCTTTAACAGGCAAATATAGAGATGGGCTTATAAGAAGCCAAATTTAAGAA
>NC_141548.1:81687500-81700000 GCF_021556685.1 Rattus norvegicus
TAAGTGATTGGCTCCTTAGTTTAGAAGCAGCCGGGAGAGCCTCGCACAAAGGCTTGAATCTTTATTAGTTTAGTTGGGTTGTAATAATAACCCGCATAGTTCATTTCTCGCCAACGGTAGGGATGCTTTCCCTCCACCATACAAAAATCCTTCCTGCTCCTTTAAAACGCGGGTTCCAACGAAGGGCGTGGTAGACGGGCTAGGTCTCTGCTTTTAGCAGTGGGGAAGCTGAGGCAGGAGGACTATTAGATGGAAACCTTTTCTGAAAAACAAAACCACGTCAGCGCAATGGCACATATCTATACTCCAGTCTCAAACAATATCTCGATCGATCTTAAAGGCAGTGTGATGGTGCATGCTTTTGATGACAGCACTTCGGAGGCAGGCGGCTCTCTGGGAGTTCTAAGTTAGCCTGGCCTATAAAACGAGTTCCAGCCAACCAGGTGAGACCTTGTCTCAAAACTAAGTACATAAAATTTCAAAACAAGCAAAACCAAAGTGGGTATGGTGGTGTGCACCCTAGATCCCAGTACTCCAGAGGCTAAAAGCAGGAGATTGAAAGTTCGAAGCCAGCTAAGGCTGTATAGCTAGACTCTGGTCTCAGGGAAAAAAAAAAAAAGGAGCAACCAGTGTCCTTTTCTGACCTCCAAGGGCACCAGGCACACAAGTAGTACACAGACATACATGCACAAAAAGTATCCATGCAGGGGTTGGGGATTTAGCTCAGTGGTAGAGCGCTTGCCTAGGAAGCGCAAGGCCCTGGGTTCGGTCCCCAGCTCCGGAAAAAAAGAAAAAGGGAAAAAAAAAGTATCCATACAGATAAAACAAGTGTTTTGTTTGTTTGTTTAAAGAAACCTATACAGCCGCAGGGAAGACGTGTTGGTGAGCCTGCATGAAGCCCTGAATTAGGTCCCTAGCAGTGCATAAACCCAGTGTAGAAAGGCATGCCTATAATTTAACACTTGGCCAGTGGCAGCAGGAGGATTAGTTCAAAGTCATCCTCAGCCAGCCTAACTTACAAGAGACCCTGTCTCAAAGATTTAATTTAAAACGTTTATAAAGTCTACAATCCCAGAAACGGCTATAGAGTTTGGAAGGCTGACAGAAGTCGGAAGCTTTCCTGATCATCATACCAAATTCCAGGCCAGCCAGAGCTACATAGCAAGACCCTGTCTCTAAAGAGAACAAGAAAGGATAATATTGATGGACTTGTTGCTGTGGATGCCTGAAATATAAGAAATTGGGAGATGGGGTCTGGGGACTTAGCTCAGTGGTAGAGCGCTTACCTAGGAAGCACAAGGCCCTGGGTTCGGTCCCCAGCTCTGAAAAAAAGAACCAAAAAAAAAAAAAAAAAAGAAATTGGGAGATGAACGATCAAAGACCAGGAGTTCAAGGACACCTTCCATCCAGTACGGAACAAGTTTGAGTCCCACCTGTGTTTACAGACGACTCAAACAACAACAGCAACAACAACAAAGAAACCCAGACAACAAATTATTTCCACTTGACCAAGGCTTAGAGGAAATAATTAAAATATTTACATAATTCCTATTACTTTAACAACTAAAAGACAAATTCTATGTCTATTAGATCAAACCCCAGGAGAGAGAAGACTCTCTTTTGGTAGACTCCTTAAGAGTGCGTCAGGAATTGTTGAGTCACGTGAGCAGGAGCGGAAGGTGGAATTGCTGGGTCACGTGAGGGGGAGCTGACCGCCAGATTGCTGGGTCATGTGAGTAGGAGCAGAGGGGGCGATTGCTGGGTCACGTGAGCGAGATCCGAAGGCTGGATTGCCGAGTCACGTGAGGGTGAGCTGAAGGCGGGATTGCTGAATTATGTGAGCGTGAGGGAGCAGCGGCCATATCTCGTGTGGCGCTTTTACAGAATAATTCTCTTAGCTGCATATTGCGATTGATTGTAAAACAGGGCTAGAGATACTCATTGGAACAGTGCTCATTGGGAGAGTGTGTGCTTACCATGGGCAAGACTCTTGGGGGGGTCTATCTCCAGCAACACGCATTCGCCAGCAGAAAAAAAAAGTAGAATTAATTTCTGTGTTCAAGCAGTTGATCAAGTTGGCTGTGTCACCAGAATACACCAGAGATATTTATCACAGAAGTTCTTTAGTCATTGTTTGTTACGTGCCCGTCGTTTCAAAAGAAAAAAAGCAAAGTAAAAATGTATCATGTGATTGTTGGATCAATCATTTATGCTAACACTTAATATGGCAGAGCTCTTTGTAATCATGCTTTTGATTGCTTTGTTTTGAAGATATTTTCTTACTTACATAGCTCTGGATAGCTTGGAACTGGCTGTGTAGACCAGGCAGCCCCACACACTTGCACATCCACCTGCCTTTGCCTCGTGAGTGCTGAGGTTAACGATATTTGCTGCTGTGCCTGGCCATTTTTAGTAAGTCTACTGTTTTTTACAGGATGAAAGGCCAATGGTTTGGAAGGAGTAAACAAAATTGCAAATGGTTATGCTTTCTCCAACCTCATATATTGTCTGTAGTTAATTAGACATTAATATTAAGTAACTTTTCTTCAGACAAGGTCTTATATAGCCCAGGCTAGCCACAAATTCACCATGTAAGTGAGGTCTTATGTGTGATAGGATTATAAGTTTGCACAGCATGTCTGCTTTTAAGTGATATTAGGATCCAAACTGCCAGCTGAGGTATATTCCTAGCACACATTTTATTTATTTGGGTGCTTTGGGGTGTGTGTGTGTGTGTGTGTGTGTGTGTGTGTGTGTGTGTGTGTGTGCCTTATGCACAAGTGTGTACACAGAATACAGGAAACTGTCCAGTACCCTTCTCTGCCACATTCTTCCATATTTCTTTGAGCTATCCCCTGAGTCTATTTTGTTTTCCTGAGACAGATTCTCCTGAATCTCAAGCAGACTCTCTGTAGCTAAGGTTGACCTTGAACTCCTTATCTAATCTTGCTTCTCCTTGGAGCTGGAGGCTTGGACTGCTACATCAGGTTTCTTAATTGACTTTATTTTTTATTTTTACTTATTTTTCTTTTGCCCTTTCAAGATAGGCTTTCTCTGTGTAGCCCTGGCTGCCCTGGAACTTACTCTGTAGACCAGGCTGGCTTCTAACTCACAGAGATCCACCTGCCTCTGCCTCCCAAGGGCTAGGATTAAAAGCGTACACCACCCACCACTTGTTTTTTTTTTTATTTGCAGTTTTTAAATGTTGATTATTTTGTATCTTTGGATAATTGACCTACAAGTGTGTCTAGGTACCACATGAGGTTCTGGCTCCCGCAGGCCAGAAGACTTGTATTCCAGGAGCTATCAGCCACCGTGTGGATGCTGGGAAAAGCCAACTCCCCTAGAAGGGCAGCCAGTGCTTTTACCTGCTGAGCCAGCTGTTCAGCCCCTAAATGTATTTGTTTGTTTGTTTTAAGGATTTATTTATTGTTTTTCTTGTTTTGTCTTTTGAGACAGGATCTCCCTTTGTAACTCTGACTGTCTTGGAACTCACTTTATAGACCAGGCTGGCCTTGAACTCACCAAGATCGACCAACCTCTGCCTACCTACCCAGAGCTGGGATGAAACGTGGGCACGATCATGCTTGGTCAAGATTGCTTTATTTTTATTCTCTCTGTGCGGGTATTTTGCTGGCATTTATGCCTGAGGTCCATACGTATGGCGTGCTTAGGTAGGCCAAAAGAGAGTGTTGGGATCCCCTGGAACTGGACTTACAGAAAGATGTCAGCAGCCATGTAAATGTTTGGTTCAGAATCTCATCCTCTATGGGCGTGGCCAGTGTTCCTTACCCCGAGTCATCTCTCCAGGCCCCCTAACCTTATCGTTGAAGACCTGTTTTATTTCATTGACTCCGTCGCTCAGAATGGCTCTAGCTCTTTTTATGTACTCACTGGCTAAGCCTCCAAAACACAGCATGCCTTCTATGAAGGCTACATCCTGAGCACCAAGGAAACAAAACGTTCAAGTAGAGCGCACCTGCCAAAGTCCCTATAGCACCTGGCACAAAACTGATGCCGTCCCCTCCTCCCTTGCCCTACAAACTGGGATCCAAAGTAGGAAGGGAAGAATAAAAGTAGCAATGGCTTCCTGATATTTTCATACTGAATTTTTGTTGGAAATGAATTTTAATAACCAACTAGATCAACCTGTCTCCCATGTTTCTGAGAAAGCAGGGAGGGCCATCTCCTCACTGGTGGGTGCACAAATATCTCTATAAGAGAACATCTTATTCCCAAGTCAAAAGGCTGTTTCTGCTTGGTATGGTAGCACAGCCTCCAATCTCAGCTCTGGAGACAGAAGCGGGGAGGTTGCTATCAATATGAGGCCAGCCTGGTCTACATATCAAGTTTCAGGCCAGCCTGGTCTACATATCAAGTTTCAGGCCAGCCTGGTCTACATTTCAAGTTTCAGGCCAGCCTGGTCTACATTTCAAGTTTCAGGCCAGCCGGGGCTACATAGAGACACCTGCTCAAGAAAGAAAAATCAAAGTTTCTCTCTTCCAAGATCGACTTGACTGTACCTGTGCACTTAACTTTCCTGAAATACACACTCGGCTAGGAGGAGGCCATCAGCTCTTGGTAGTATCTACACTCAGGGACAGAACAAAAAATGAGCCTGCCAGGGTAACGGGCCACCCCTCCCGTTCTCATTAGCCCTCGACGACCAGGTCACCGAGGGGCCAGACGGTTCAAACAGTCCTTCGATGGCGAGCTGTGTTCGCTCCTCCTTTTTCCCTCTCCCCTTTCTGATCTCTTGCTCTTCCCTCCCCAGTCTCTGAGGAAAAGCCCTTCTTCCAAGGTGTCCTGTCCTGAGTGCCACCTTTGCCTCCTTCTTCCTCCTGATAATGCTCACTCTGTTTCCTGGGAAGGAGCTGTGTCTGAAGAGCTCTCCACCTTTCTGTCCGTTTCTTCTTTCATAAAAGAATCCGGCAAGTATAGCTACATGTGCCTGTGTGTGCACAGTGGGTGAATCTGAGAAGCGTTACGGGAAAACATGAAGCTCTTAACAGAATGTATGAAAAATAAATAAATAAAAGAGCCAAGCCCCATATGTCAGCGCAGGTCTACAATGCCAGCCCTCGGGAAGCGAAGGCAGGAGGATTTTAGGTCTGAGGTCAGCCTCAAGTACCTGGAGAAACCTTGTCTCAAAAATAAAATAATAAAATAAAAATGTGTGTACAACTCAGGTGTTCGGGCGCTCGCCTGGCACAAAGAAAGGCCTTCACACCCCGTGGCACATAACTGTCACCCCATTTCAGGAGACCCAGCAGCCTGGGACCGCATTTGATCTCATCCCAATGATTAATTAATTTAAAATAATGTAAAAAGCTTATACGGCTTGTAATCCCGGTACTTCAAAGTGGAAATAAGATTGATCTGATTTGAAGGCTAGTTTTGTCTACTTACAAGACGAAAAAGGGAAAAGACAGACAGACGGACATATTCTATTCCTGGGAAGTCCCTGCTGTTCTTAGGACAACTGACTTACCACCTTGTGACCAGGTAGGCAAGTCTAGGGCACTGGGGGCTTGGGGGCAGGGAAGAGACCATCTGACCTTCACACAAAACCATGTCTTCCAGCCTAGTTCTCCTGACTAAGAAAGGTGGTATTTAAATCTCTTCTCGCCTATCTTCCTTAGCTGTGTTCAGACGGGACTTCTTCCAAAGAGAACAAAGGGATGTATTGAACCCCGCACGTCTCCACATTATAAATGCTATGCCTTTTTCTGTGTGTGTGTGTGTGTGTGTGTGTGTGTGTGTGTGTGTGTGAGAGAGAGAGAGAGAGAGAGAGAGAGAGAGAGAGAGAGAGAGAGAGAGAATGAGAGAGAGAGAATGAGATCTGTATGTCTCTTGAAACCTTGATATATTGTAAAATACCTCCTTTATTTTTCCTGGTCCTGAGGTTCTTCTCCAGTTCTCATTCAGACACATAGAGCCTGCTTCTCCCAGGGGATGCTGACTACATGCTTATTTGAGCGGGAAGTCCTTGTCACTTTTAGAGTCCAGGAGGTGCGGGCCAGCTCCAAGAAAGCAAAGCAAATATATATTAAGTTCCAGGTATTTTTCTCAACAAATAAATGAAAGAAATATCCCCTCCAGTTATTTCCCCTTTTTGTTTGTTTGTTTGGCTTTTGGCCTTTTGAGACACGATCACACATAATTCCACTAAAATCCTATTTTGATCTAACTTCATATGTTGCAAAAAAAAAAAAAAAATAGGAGAACCACACCGGTAATGCTCATGTACTTTAACCGTGATTCTCTGGAAGTCAGCATCCTCTCTGGGGCTTGCTGTCCTTGGCCAGTCTCTTGGTCCCATGACACATACATTTCTCTTTGCAGCTAAGGGTCTCTACTTTTCTAGTTCCCTAGGTTTCCCCCTGTGGGGGTGGTGAGTACACGCCACGGCACATGTGTGGTGGTCAGGGGACAACTCTGGAATGGATTCTGTCCTTCCACTTTTCTATGGGTTCCAGGATCAGACTGAAGTCCTCAGGGTTGTGTCCTGGAGTGGATAATGCCTTTGTCCACTGAGTCATCTCCGGAACCCTGCTGCTGAGGGTTCCAAGGAACATTTCCTAAAAGGGACGTTTTCTTACACAGGTGCACTGGCGCTCACTATCAGAAAATTAGCATCAGTACAATACTATTATCTAACCACAATGCTCTTCAGATCTCACCATTGTCCTACGGGTGCCCTGTTTCCCAAAAATGCTCTAGAGTGTTCAGGAAACCAGCTGCCAAGTCCCTCCAATCTCCTCTAATCTAGGACAATTCAGTTCCTCCGGCTTCCCATATCTTTCACGTCTTGTTCTGTAGAGCGAATATCGGCTAGTTTGTAAACTTTCCCTCAGTCAGATATCCCTTTGATCGGTATCCTCCAGCGCTCGCTTGTCTCCTGAACCCCTGTGAATAAATTAATCCCTTCTTTATACCTTTATCTTCTAGCAGCACTTCTGCATAGATTTGAGCACGAAGCCACTCTGAGCCTCAGTTCATCCTTGAAGTCAGAGCCTAGGCTCTGAAACCTAGGCTCCAGAACTGAAGAGACTCGGGTCAGTAATTGGCAACCCCGTCAAGCTGCTCACCCACCACTGCTAACCCTGTGGTTAGTTAAAGCAGCTGAGACATTTCCTGCTGAACCTTTACCCCTGGCGTGATTCTCGACAGTCTTATCGCTGCTAGTTGATCTAACCTCAGTCTACATCAGGCATTGCTTGGGTTTTTTCAAACCATCTCTGGGATCAGAGTAGTCAAGACACTGGGCTTAAAAAGTAAGAGAGCTGGAATTACATCCCAAGTTGATTTCATAGAATAATAAAAATCCGCTTTTCTTTCTTAGGGCGGTTTGTGGTTTTGAATCAGGGCTCACTGTGTAAGCTCTGGCTGTCCTGGAACTCAGTTTGAAGACCAGGCTGGTCTCTAACTCACAGAGATTCACCTGCCACTGGCCTCTCAAATGCTGGGATTAAAGGCGCACACATCACTATACCAGACACCTATGGGATTCCTAATTTCACCTTCCCACCAAACTAGCTTTTCTTTCTAGACAAATCTTGTGTGGAACCAGACATGGTGGTCCATACCTATAATCCTGGATCTGTGGGATGAAGGTACTAGGATCAGAAATTCACGAAGAACCTTTCCTGTTTGGTCAGATTGAGACCAACTGAGCTACATGGAACCCTGTCTCAGAAAGATAAAAACAAAACAATCATTTAATTGGCAAAATAAGAAAATGGACTGTCTGAGCCTCCCGTGTTCTCCGAATCACCAATCCCAGAGAATGTTCACCAGAATGAGCCTGTTGTGGGAGAGACACATGCTGAAGACTTCTCCTAGTTGAAACCCAATCACTACCTCAGAATACTTTTCAGAATCAGTATACGTGAACTCCATTGGCTTGTGGACTAAATCATCGGTCACCATCTTATTCTCAAGAGAAGCTGAAGTGACCTCCTCTCTCTAAGGCCTCTGCTGTCTCTTAGGCTACAGGTCTAATAGCTCCATTACAGAAGATGGGGTGTGGGGGTCCTGGGGGGCTTGTTATTCAGTCTAACTTGGTTTCAGTTGTTATCTTTCTTCTTACAAATGAACTCCTGAGACCAGGAACGTATCTTTGTGGTAGTGGCTGCCTAGCCCGAGCAATTTCAGAGCCCAGGGTTCGATTCTATGTACCACACACCAACAAAAACCAACCCTTTAACCGTCTGCTCTGGGTCTTGATACAGATGGACTCAAACTAAAGTGAGCAGCTTGCAGAAATCTGGTCCCTTCCAGACAATGTCACCGAGTTGCTGCCTGACGTAGGGGAGATTATGCTTTTAACTTAGGTATTCCTTGGGAGGAAACATGGAGAAATTCAACCTACCATTTATTCACTACTGTAGTAGCCACGTAATTTGACTTTTGCCACAAAAGATCGCCTCTGCCTTACAGATTAAAACGCTGCGGTTTGGAAAAATTTAAACCTGAAGCATATCTGAGCAGAAAACACTTGTTGATTTCTACCCCTGAGGTTGTAGGATCAAGGAAGTCCAGCCTTGGTTCCAGATTGAGAACAGTGCAGAGAGTACAAGCAGAGAGGAGAAGGAGGAGGAAGTGAATGAGGGGGGGAGGGGAGAGTGGTGCTTCACCTTAACCAAAACCACACAGTCTGAAAATGGCACGTTTTTGCAAACTCCTTATGCTGTAACACTTTAGGACATTCTACTGTTCTTGGCTGCTCGTTTGTACCAAATGTATAGAAGACCAGTCAACTGGTTTGGAAAGTCTACCCAAATGTGCACTGCCTAACCAGAAGAGAACATTTCGGGAGTGTTTTCAAAGCAAACTTGTTCTTCTATTAGCCTCAGGACAAAGCAAACTCCTGTCAGGTGTTTAACCTACATCACCAACTGTTTCGTGAGTCTCTTTGGGATCTAAAGGGTTTGCAACGGAAGAAACTGTCTTAACTTTCTTGAGCCATAAAATTACTTTCATGGTGCATAATTGGGTTGGGCAACTCAAAAGGTATTAAGTGGTTTTGGAGGCCGTTTGTTTGTTGTTTGTTTGTCTTCTTGATAGTTTTTTTTTTCTTTTGTCTGTTTGTTCCTCTTGGCTGTTTGGCCATTTAGTCAGGTCTAAAGATACGCATTCTCATGTAAATTCACACAGAGCCAGCCTGTGCTTGAGTCAATACAAAGACCTCCTCCTGTCCTAGGGTGTCATTGGGAGGTGCTCTTAAGTTTACTGAGATGTGCGGGGGGGGGGGGGGGGGGGGATGCTCTAAAACTCTTAGGAATCTGCTCAGTACCTTATTCCTAGAAAACCTCCAAATAAATACAAACTCTGATTTTCTCTAACCCAAGCCTATTGGTTTTCACGTAATGTGTGTGTGTGTGTGTGTGTGTGTTGTGTGTGTGTGTCTTTGAGGGTTTGCCTTTTTTGGGTTTAAACAACTGGCAAACAAGCACCTTTGGGTCAAAGGACAGGACTCTGAGAAATATAGGCTGACCTTTCTCTTGCAACACTCTGCTTACTAAGAACCTGGTTGGTAAGTTTTCCCCTTCTGCAAAAGCTGTCCCTTAGCCTAGGCACGGAGGGTTGGATGGCACCGCAGGCTTAGGTTTGAGCTCTTTAGGAAACCGTCTGAAACATCGAATTAGCCCACAGCTACATCTGTGTATGTAGGCACGGTCTGTTTGTTCTGTTTGAAGATACTTCAAAAATAACAATTGTAAACGAGATTGCAGCTTTGATCAGGGAATCTGAATCTCTTTTGTTTGACCATGAATAATTGGTCTTTGTAATGTTAATGCCTCTTTTAAGGAATACCTATCAGATCTGTAAATGCAACTTAATTACAGGCAAGAAGTCTCAGAGGGAAATCTGTGAGGGCATTTTATGGAAGGTCTTCTTTACTTTTCCTTTAAATCTAATTAGAGTAGAAAGATATTTTAGTGCAAGCAGAGGGGAAAAAAACTATAATTATTCCCATTGTCAGTGATGTTCATGGGGATCGGGAGTCATCATATTCAAGGATAGGACTAAAATCGTTTGTCTGTCTGGTTTGTCTCGGAACACAGGATGGGACAAGAGGCACGGAGGCCTTCTGCTTATTTACCTGCCCATTTAATTAGGCTAGCAACAGGAGTGTCAGCCATCCCAAGACTTTACCTCAGAAGTTCCATGGAGCATTTAAACAGCCTGCATCCCCATCCCTTGTTTTAAAGACTGACACCCACTAAATAATCTAATCACAGAGTGTGGGGATGATGGAAAGAGAGATGGTTTGCAAACCCTCCGCTTTGGATGTGGTATCGGACTGACGTTTTCCGCAGTTGCTGTGAGACATGTGTCAGTGGCGGCCAGAGCAATGTTGCTGAGGATGTGAGGAAACGCCATTGCTACACAGCAGACAGTACGGGGAAGAGAAGGGTTTCTCAACACCACCAGGGGAGGGGGCATTTTATGAAACGCTGTGTGGGGAAGCCTGGGCGCAGTGTGAGGCTGCTTCTGAGAGGACACACTTCCAACTGGTGGCGTTTGGTCTTTCCATCCTTGGAGGTGCTCCTAGATCACCTTCTGCCTGGTACTTCTCAGGCATGCCCATGCCCAGCAGGGTTTCTTCCAATACCCCAATACCCGTTTCACATTTAAACTCACCATTCCAGGGCTACCCATGGAGAAAACTGGTATCTTCTGAGATTTAGATCTCAGCTCTACGGACTTGTTCATCCACTGGCCTTTTTTTTTTTTTTTTTCTCCCTTTCCTAATTATGGCTGCAATTAGCTTTACAGCTCGGCATTCATTCCAAGAAGCAGAGACGGGAACAGTCACCTTGTTTACTTCAAGCTGGAGAGTGTGCCCAGCTTTTGTTCTCTCCACAACTTAATCTAAATGCTCTGCTAGGTGTCACCCACACATTGGTGTGACTGATCCTGTCTCCCAAACCCCCTCTCTCACCAAGCTAATTCAGTTATCATAGGAAACCTTCTACATTCTACGGAGATCAAGGCAAAAGTTGAAATAAGCCATTTTAGACTTAACAAGGTGGGATGTTTCATCTAAGTTTATTGAGAGGATAGGGTCTTCTTGTATATGAATGTTTTTTTAAAATCTGGTCATTTATTCCCACAAAGGCAATCCCGAAAACTTTTCTGGCTTGTCCTTGCCAATTAGTGGGGTAGAGGTAACTGTTAAAAGTTGTTTTTTTGCAGTAATGGAGAAAAGCAAATTATGAAACGGACAGGTTATTTACGTTTGAAAATAAACTGCATCTCACCCTGGGAAATTAGGTTCCAGGCAATTTTGCATTGCAACACGAACATGTCATTAGTTTTAATTTTCCACAACACAGATTTTAGGGTAATTTGCTTTCATTAGAATACGACAGTCTCTCCTCTTCTACGACATTATCTTTCAGCGCTTCTTCTCCCGTACCACCATGGGGTTGGTTTCTTTTTAAGCTTCCTTTCCCCTCTTCATGTGTAAGAATAGCCTTGATTTTCCTAAAGATGTAAATATTATGGTAATATTTTTGTCTTTGCATCCAAAGCTGCATGAACACAGCAGGCAAAGTTATCAAGCCCTCATACGGCCCCAACATCCTTACACTGTGGTGGCAAACAATACCTTAAAGAAATAGAGTGTGCAGTGTATTCTTCTCCTATAAAATACAGTTACTGCACAGGAAGAGCCGTGGTCAGTTACACATTAACTATCCAGCTCATTTCTTGCAGCAAATGCAAGGTCTATGGATCAAGTCCCAATTCTTGTCGAGTCAGTGGACTGAAGTCTCGCTACCCAGTGAAGCTCAGGAGGGAAGCCACTGCGTCCTGGGGCGCAGTGATCTGTCTAAAAGCCATCCATTTGTTTAGCATGATGTGGAATTCATCCAATGTTTATCCTCGTTTTTCAGGTAATTACTGACTTTTTAGCTGTGTATACCTCTCTGTTAGCTCTGGTGTTCATTCTCCCCAGCATTAATCAGCTGCCCCGTGTTCCTTATGAGATAGGGAAATTATTGAACGAAAATGATTGACATAGCCCCTCATGTTACAAAGGTGCTCATAAACTAGGTTCCTGGCATGTAAGTCCTGCGGTTTCTTTTCAAACTTAAATAACTTTTCTATGTACCCTTATCTTCTGGCTACTTCCTGTAAGTTTCATGTCTTATGCAATCCAGCCCATAAATATAGGTAGAAGTTAACTTGAATGGCTCCAGTAGACTTAACTGCACACATGTAGTTAAGGCTTTATTACCATGTCTGTCATAAAGAGATTGGCCAAGCTACCATAAAAATCTATTATTGCCTGTATCTTTGCGAAACTTGAGTTTCTAAGAAGTGACTTACCTCCTTAAACATACTGGACTTTGGCTCAGAGTCCCAAGACAGTGCAGAGAACATGCTGTTAACACATCAGGATGGGGTGTGGGCGTTACAGAGCTGAGATTGAAGCTCTCTTAGTATCACCTCCCCCTTGATTTTTGTTTGGTTTTCTGTTATTGAGT